>NW_026990488.1:600000-803795 GCF_963921805.1 Phalacrocorax carbo
GGCGGCCCCGATCCGCTCCGGTTTTTGCGCGGCGGCCCGTTCCGTGGGCCGCATCCGGTCCGGTTTTTGCGCGGCGGCCCCGAGCCGGTCCGGTCTTTGCGCGGCGGCCCGTTCCGCGGGCCGGATCCGATCCGGTTTTTGCGCGGTGGCTCCGATCCGGTCCGGTTTTTGCGCGACGGCCCCGATCCGCTCCGGTTTTTGCGCGGTGGCCCGTTCCGCGGGCCGGATCCACTCCGGTTTTTGCGCGGCGGCCCCGATCCGCTCCGGTTTTTGTGCGGCAGCCAGTTCCGCGGGCCGGAGCCGGTCCGGTTTTTGCACGGCGGCCCCGATCCGCTCCGGTTTTTGCGCGGCGGCCCGTTCCGCGGGCCACATCCGCTCCGGTTTTTGCGCGGCGGGCCCGATCCGCTCCGGTTTTTGCGCGGCGGCCCGTTCTGCGGGCCGGATCCGGTCCGGTTTTTGCGCGGCGGCCCCGATCCGCTCCGGTTTTTGTGCCGCGGCCCGTTCCGCGGGCCGGATCCGCTCCGGTTTTTGCGCGGCGGCCCGTTCCGCGGGCCGCATCCGCTCCGGTTTTTGCGCGGTGGCTCCGATCCGGTCCGGTTTTTGCGCGGCGGCCCGTTCCGGGGTCCGGATCCGGTCCGGTTTTTGCGCGGTGGCCCCGATCCGCTCCGGTTTTTGCGCGGCGGCCCGTTCCGCGGGCCGGATCCGCTCCGGTTTTTGCGCGGCGGCCCCGATCCGCTCCGGTTTTTGCGCGGCGGCCCGTTCCGCGGGCCGGATCCGCTCCGGTTTTTGCGCGGCGGCCCCGAGCCGCTCCGGTTTTTGCGCGGCGGCCCGTTCCGCGGGCCGCATCCACTCCGGTTTTTGCGCGGTGGCTCCGATCCGGTCCGGTTTTTGCGCGGCGGCCCGTTCCGGGGTCCGTATCCGGTCCGGTTTTTGCGCGGCGGCCCCGATCCGCTCCGGTTTTTGCGCGGCGGCCCGTTCCGCGGGCCGGATCCGCTCCGGTTTTTGCGCGGCGGCCCCGATCCGCTCCGGTTTTTGCGCGGCGGCCCGTTCCGCGGGCCGCATCCGCTCCGGTTTTTGCGCGGCGGCCCCGATCCTGTCCGGTTTTTGCGCGGCGGCCCGTTCCGCGGGACGGATCCGGTCCGCTTTTTGCGCGGCGGCCCCGATCCGGTCTGGTTTTTCCGCGGCGGCCCGTTCCGCGGGCTGGATCCGGTCCGGTTTTTGCGCGGCGGCCCCGATCCGCTCCGGTTTTTGCGCGGCGGCCCGTTCCGCGGGCCGGATCCGCTCCGGTTTTTGCGCGGCGGGCCCGATCCGCTCCGGTTTTTGCGCGGCGGCCCGTTCCGCGGGCCGGATCCGCTCCGGTTTTTGCGCAGCGGCCCCGATCCTGTCTGGTTTTTGCGCCGCGGCCCGTTCCGCGGGCCGGATCTGCTCCGGTTTTTGCGCGGCGGCCCCGATCCGGTCCGGTTTTTGCGCCGCGGCCCGTTCCGCGGGCCGGATCCGCTCCGGTTTTTGCGCGGCGGCCCCGATCCGCTCCGGTTTTTGCGCGGCGGCCCGTTCCGCGGGCCGGATCCGGTCCGGTTTTTGCGCGGCGGCCCCGATCCTGTCTGGTTTTTGCGCCGCGGCCCGTTCCGCGGGCCGGATCCAATCCGGTTTTTGCGCGGCGGCCCCGATCTGGTCCGGTTTTTGCGCGGCGGCCCGTTCCGCGGGCCGGATCCGCTCCGGTTTTTGCGCGGCGGCCCCGATACGGTCCGGTTTTTGCGCGGCGGCCCGTTCTGCGGGCCGGATCCGCTCCGGTTTTTGCGCGGCGGCGCAGATCCTGTCCGGTTTTTGCGCGGCGGCCCGTTCCGCGGGCCGCATCCGCTCCGGTTTTTGCGCGGTGGCTCCGATCCTGTCCGGTTTTTGCGCGGCGGCCCGTTCCGCGGGCCCCATCCGGTCCGGTTTTTGCGCGGCGGCCCCGAGCCGCTCCGGTTTTTGTGCCGCGGCCCTTTCCGCGGGCCGGATCCGCTCCGGTTTTTGCGCGGCGGCCCGTTCCGCGGGCCGGATCCGCTCCGGTTTTTGCGCGGCGGCCCCGATCCGGTCCGGTTTTTGCGCGGCGGCCCGTTCCGCGGGCCGCATCCACTCCGGTTTTTGCGCGGTGGCTCCGATCCGGTCCGGTTTTTGCGCGGCGGCCCGTTCCGGGGTCCGTATCCGGTCCGGTTTTTGCGCGGCGGCCCCGATCCGCTCCGGTTTTTGCGCGGCGGCCCGTTCCGCGGGCCGGATCCGCTCCGGTTTTTGCGCGGCGGCCCCGATCCGCTCCGGTTTTTGCGCGGCGGCCCGTTCCGCGGGCCGCATCCGCTCCGGTTTTTGCGCGGCGGCCCCGATCCTGTCCGGTTTTTGCGCGGCGGCCCGTTCCGCGGGACGGATCCGGTCCGCTTTTTGCGCGGCGGCCCCGATCCGGTCTGGTTTTTCCACGGCGGCCCGTTCCGCGGGCTGGATCCGGTCCGGTTTTTGCGCGGCGGCCCCGATCCGCTCCGGTTTTTGCGCGGCGGCCCGTTCCGCGGGCCGGATCCGCTCCGGTTTTTGCGCGGCGGCCCCGATCCGCTCCGGTTTTTGCGCGGCGGCCCGTTCCGCGGGCCGGATCCGCTCCGGTTTTTGCGCGGCGGCCCCGATCCTGTCTGGTTTTTGCGCCGCGGCCCGTTCCGCGGGCCGGATCTGCTCCGGTTTTTGCGCGGCGGCCCCGATCCGGTCCGGTTTTTGCGCCGCGGCCCGTTCCGCGGGCCGGATCCGCTCCGGTTTTTGCGCGGCGGCCCCGATCCGCTCCGGTTTTTGTGCGGCGGCCCGTTCCGCGGGCCGGATCCGGTCCGGTTTTTGCGCGGCTGCCCCGATCCTGTCTGGTTTTTGCGCCGCGGCCCGTTCCGCGGGCCGGATCCAATCCGGTTTTTGCGCGGCGGCCCCGATCTGGTCCGGTTTTTGCGCGGCGGCCCGTTCCGCGGGCCGGATCCGCTCCGGTTTTTGCGCGGCGGCCCCGATACGGTCCGGTTTTTGCGCGGCGGCCCGTTCTGCGGGCCGGATCCGCTCCGGTTTTTGCGCGGCGGCGCAGATCCTGTCCGGTTTTTGCGCGGCGGCCCGTTCCGCGGGCCGCATCCGCTCCGGTTTTTGCGCGGTGGCTCCGATCCTGTCCGGTTTTTGCGCGGCGGCCCGTTCCGCGGGCCCCATCCGGTCCGGTTTTTGCGCGGCGGCCCCGAGCCGGTCCGGTTTTTGTGCCGCGGCCCTTTCCGCGGGCCGGATCCGCTCCGGTTTTTGCGCGGCGGCCCGTTCCGCGGGCCGGATCCGCTCCGGTTTTTGCGCGGCGGCCCCGATCCTGTCCGGTTTTTGCGCGGCGGCCCGTTCCGCGGGACGGATCCGCTCCGCTTTTTGCGCGGCGGCCCCGATCCGGTCTGGTTTTTGCGCGGGGGCCCGTTCCGCGGGCTGGATCCGGTCCGGTTTTTGCGCGGCGGCCCCGATCCGTTCCGGTTTTTGCGCGGCGGCCCGTTCTGCGGGCCGGATCCGGTCCGGTTTTTGCGCGGCGGGCCCGTTCCGCTCCGGTTTTTGCGCGGCGGCCCGTTCCGCGGGCCGGATCCGCTCCGGTTTTTGCGCGGCGGCCCCGATCCTGTCTGGTTTTTGCGCGGCGGCCCGTTCCGCGGGCCGGATCCGGTCCGGTTTTTGCGCTGCGGCCCGTCCGCGGGCCGGATCCGCTCCGGTTTTTGCGCGGCGGGCCGGATCCGCTCCGGTTTTTGCGCGGCGGACCGTTCCGCGGGCCGGATCCGCTCCGGTTTTTGCGCGGCGGCCCCGATCCTGTCTGGTTTTTGCGCCGCGGCCCGTTCCGCGGGCCGGATCCAATCCGGTTTTTGCGCGGCGGCCCCGATCCGGTCCGGTTTTTGCGCGGCGGCCCGTTCCGCGGGCCGGATCCGCTCCGGTTTTTGCGCTGTGGCTCCGATCCTGTCCGGTTTTTGCGCGGCGGCCCGTTCCGCGGGCCGGATCCGCTCCGGTTTTTGCGCGGCGGCCCCGATCCGCTCCGGTTTTTGCGCCGCGGCCCGTTCCGCGGGCCGCATCCGCTCCGGTTTTTGCGCGGCGGCCCCGAGCCGGTCCGGTTTTTGTGCCGTGGCCCTTTCCGCGGGCCGGATCCGCTCCGGTTTTTGCGCGGCGGCCCGTTCCGCGGGCCGGATCCGCTCCGGTTTTTGCGCGGCGGCCCCGATCCGCTCCGGTTTTTGCGCGGCGGCCCGTTCCGCGGGCCGCATCCGGTCCGGTTTTTGCGCGGCGGCCCCGATCCGGTCCGGTTTTTGCGCAGCGGCCCGTTCCGCGGGCCGGATCCGGTCCGGTTTTTGCGCGGCGGCCCCGATCCGCTCCGGTTTTTGCGCGGCAGCCCGTTCCGCGGGCCGGATCCGCTCCGGTTTTTGCGCGGCGGCCCCGATCCTGTCAGGTTTTTGCGCCGCGGCCCGTTCCGCGGGCCGGATCTGCTCCGGTTTTTGCGCGGCGGCCCCGAGCCGCTCCGGTTTTTGCGCGGCGGCCCGTTCTGCGGGCCGGATCCGGTCCGGTTTTTGCGCGGCGGGCCCGATCCGCTCCGGTTTTTGCGCGGCGGCCCGTTCCGCGGGCCGGATCCGCTCCGGTTTTTGCGCGGCGGCCCGTTCCGGGGTCCGGATCCGGTCCGGTTTTTGCGCGGCGGCCCCGATCCGCTCCGGTTTTTGCGCGGCGGCCCATTTCGCGGTCCGCATCCGGTCCGGTTTTTGCGCGGCGGCCCCGATCCGCTCCGGTTTTTGCGCGGCGGCCCGTTCCGCGGGCCGCATCCGCTCCGGTTTTTGCGCGGCGGCCCCGAGCCGGTCCGGTTTTTGCCCGGCGGCCCGTTCCGCGGGACGGATCCGCTCCGGTTTTTGCGCGGCGGGCCCGATCCGCTCCGGTTTTTGCGCCGCGGCCCGTTCCGCGGGCCGGATCCGCTCCGGTTTTTGCGCGGCGGCCCCGATCCTGTCCGGTTTTTGCGCGGCGGCCCGTTCCGCGGGCCGGATCCAGTCCGGTTTTTGCGCGGCGGCCCCGATCCTGTCTGGTTTTTGCGCCGCGGCCCGTTCCGCTGGCCGGATCTGCTCCGGTTTTTGCGCGGCGGCCCCGATCCGGTCCGGTTTTTGCGCGGCGGCCCGTTCCGCGGGCCGGATCCGCTCCGGTTTTTGCGCGGCGGCCCCGATCCTGTCCGGTTTTTGCCCGGCGGCCCGTTCCGCGGGCCGGATCCGCTCCGGTTTTTGCGCGGTGGCTCCGATCCGGTCCGGTTTTTGCGCGGCGGCCCGTTCCGCGGGCCGGATCCGCTCCGGTTTTTGCGCGGCGGCCCCGAGCCTGTCCGGTTTATGCGCGGCAGCCCGTTCCGCGGGCCGGATCCGCTCCGGTTTTTGCGCGGCGGCCCCGAGCGTGTCCGGTTTTTGCGCGGCGGCCCGTTCCGCGGGCCGCATCCGCTCCGGTTTTTGCGCGGTGGCTCCGATCCGGTCCGGTTTTTGTGCGGCAGCCCGTTCCGCGGGCCGGAGACGGTCCGGTGTTTGCACGGCGGCCCCGATCCGGTCCGGTTTTTGCGCGGCGGCCCGTTCCGCGGGCCGCATCCGCTCCGGTTTTTGCGCGGCGGCCCCGAGCCGGTCCGGTTTTTGTGCGGCGGCCCGTTCCGCGGGCCGGATCCAATCCGGTTTTTGCGCGGCGGCCCCGAGCCGGTCCGGTTTTTGTGCGGCGGCCCGTTCCGCGGGCCGGATCCGCTCCGGTTTTTGCGCGGCGGCCCCGATACGGTCCGCTTTTTGCGCGGCGGCCCGTTCCGCGGGCCGGATCCGCTCCGGTTTTTGCGCGGCGGACCCAATCCGCTCCGGTTTTTGCGCGGTGGCCCCGAGCCGGTCCGGTTTTTGCGCGGCGGCCCGTTCCGCGGGCCGCATCTGCTCCGGTTTTTGCGCGGCAGCCCCGAGCCGCTCCGGTTTTTGCGCGGCGGCCTGTTCCGCGGCCCGCATCCGCTCCGGTTTTTGCGCGGTGGCCCAGAGCCGGTCCGGTTTTTGCGCGGCGGCCCGTTCCGCGGGCCGGATCCGCTCCGGTTTTTGCGCGGTGGCCCGTTCCGCGGGCCGGATCCGCTCCGGTTTTTGCGCGGCGGCCCCGACCCGGTCCGGTTTTTGCGCGGCGGCCCGTTCCGCGGGCCGCATCCGCTCCGGTTTTTGCGCGGCGGCCCCGAGCCGGTCCGTTTTTTGCGCGGCGGCCCGTTCCGCGGGCCGCATCTGCTCCGGTTTTTGCGCGGCGGCCCCGAGCCGGTCCGGTTTTTAGCGCGGCGGCCCGTTCCGGGGTCCGGATCCGGTCCGGTTTTTGCGCGGCGGCCCCGATCCGGTCCGGTTTTTGTGCCGCGGCCCGTTCCGCGGACCGGATCCGGTCCGGATTTTGCGTGGCGGCCCGTTCCGCGGGCCGGATCCGCTCCGGTTTTTGCGCGGCGGCCCCGATCCTGTCCGGTTTTTGCGCGGCGGCCCGTTCCGCGGGCTGGATCCGCTCCGGTTTTTGCGCGGTGGCTCCGATCCGCTCCGGTTTTTGCGCGGCGGCCCGTTCCGCGGGTCGGATCTGCTCCGGTTTTTGCGCGGCGACCCCGAGCCTGTCCGGTTTTTGCGCGGCGGCCCGTTCCGCGGGCCGGATCCGGTCCGGTTTTTGCGCGGCGGCCCCGAGCCGTTCCGGTTTTTGTGCCGCGGCCCGTTCCGCGGGCGGGATCCGCTCCGGTTTTTGCGCGGCGGCCCGTTCTGCGGGCCGGATCCGCTCCGGTTTTTGCGCGGCGGCCCCGATCCGCTCCGGTTTTTGCGCGGCGGCCCGTTCCGCAGGCCGGATCCGCTCCGGTTTTTGCGCGGCGGCCCCGATCCGGTCCGGTTTTTGCGCCGCGGCCCGTTCCGCGGGCCGGATCCGCTCCGGTTTTTGCGCGGCGGCCCCGATCCGGTCCGATTTTTGCGCGTCGGCCCGTTCCGCGGGCCGGATCCGCTCCGGTTTTTGCGCGGCAGCCCCGATCCGATCCGGTTTTTGAGCGGTGGCCCGTTCTGCGGGCCGGATCCGGTCCGGTTTTTGCGCGGCGGCCCCGATCCGCTCCGGTTTTTGCGCGGCGGCCCGTTCCGTGGGCCGCATCCGCTCCGGTTTTTGCGCGGTGGCCCCGAGCCGGTCCGGTCTTTGCGCGGCGGCCCGTTCCGCGGGCCGCATCCGCTCCGGTTTTTGCGCGGCGGCCCCGATCCTGTCCGGTTTTTGCGCGGCGGCCCGTTCCGCGGGACGGATCCGCTCCGCTTTTTGCGCGGCGGCCCCAATCCGGTCTGGTTTTTGCGCGGGGGCCCGTTCCGCGGGCTGGATCCGGTCCGGTTTTTGCGCGGCGGCACCGATCCGTTCCGGTTTTTGCGCGGCGGCCCGTTCTGCGGGCCGGATCCGGTCCGGTTTTTGCCCGGCGGGCCCGTTCCGCTCCGGTTTTTGCGCGGCGGCCCGTTCCGCGGGCCGGATCCGCTCCGGTTTTTGCGCGGCGGCCCCGATCCTGTCTGGTTTTTGCGCGGCGGCCCGTTCCGCGGGCCGGATCCGGTCCGGTTTTTGCGCTGCGGCCCGTTCCGCGGGCCGGATCCGCTCCGGTTTTTGCGCGGCGGCCCGGATCCGCTCCGGTTTTTGCGCAGCGGACCGTTCCGCGGGCCGGATCCACTCCGGTTTTTGCGCGGCGGCCCCGATCCTGTCTGGTTTTTGCACCGCGGCCCGTTCCGCGGGACGGATCCAATCCGGTTTTTGCGCGGCGGCCCCGATCCGGTCCGGTTTTTGCGCGGCGGCCCGTTCCGCGGGCCGGATCCGCTCCGGTTTTTGCGCTGTGGCTCCGATCCTGTCCGGTTTTTGCGCGGCGGCCCGTTCCGCGGGCCGGATCCGCTCCGGTTTTTGCGCGGCGGCCCCGATCCGCTCCGGTTTTTGCGCCGCGGCCCGTTCCGCGGGCCGCATCCGCTCCGGTTTTTGCGCGGCGGCCCCGAGCCGGTCCGGTTTTTGTGCCGTGGCCCTTTCCGCGGGCCGGATCCGCTCCGGTTTTTTGCGCGGCGGCCCGTTCCGCGGGCCGGATCCGCTCCGGTTTTTGCGCGGCGGCCCCGATCCGCTCCGGTTTTTGCGCGGCGGCCCGTTCCGCGGGCCGGATCCGCTCCGGTTTTTGCGCGGCGGCCCCGATCCGGTCCGGTTTTTGCGCAGCGGCCCGTTCCGCGGGCCGGATCCGGTCCGGTTTTTGCGCGGCGGGCCCGATCCGCTCCGGTTTTTGCGCGGCAGCCCGTTCCGCGGGCCGGATCCGCTCCGGTTTTTGCGCGGCGGCCCCGATCCTGTCTGGTTTTTGCGCCGCGGCCCGTTCCGCGGGCCGGATCTGCTCCGGTTTTTGCGCGGCGGCCCCGATCCGCTCCGGTTTTTGCGCGGCGGCCCGTTCCGCGGGCCGGATCCGCTCCGGTTTTTGCGCGGCGGCCCCGATCCGGTCCGGTTTTTGCGCCGCGGCCCGTTCCGCGGGCCGGATCCGCTCTGCTTTTTGCGCGGCGGCCCCGAGCCGGTCCGGTCTTTGCGCGGCGGCCCGTTCCGCGGGCCGGATCCGCTCCGGTTTTTGCGCGGTGGCTCCGATCCGGTCCGGTTTTTGCGCGGCGGCCCGTTCCGCGGGCCGGATCCGATCCGGTTTTTGCGCGGCGGCCCCGAGCCGCTCCGGTTTTTGCGCGGCGGCCCGTTCTGCGGGCCGGATCCGGTCCGGTTTTTGCGCGGCGGCCCCGATCCGCTCCGGTTTTTGCGCGGCGGCCCGTTCCGCGGGCCGGATCCGCTCCGGTTTTTGCACGGCGGCCCGTTCCGCGGGCCGGATCCGCTCCGGTTTTTGCGCGGCGGCCCCGATACGGTCCGGTTTTTGCGCGGCGGCCCATTTCGCGGTCCGCATCCGGTCCGGTTTTTGCGCGGCGTCCCCGATCCGCTCCGGTTTTTGCGCGGCGGCCCGTTCCGCGGGCCGCATCCGCTCCGGTTTTTGCGCGGCGGCCCCGAGCCGGTCCGGATTTTGCGCCGCGGCCCGTTCCGCGGGACGGATCCGCTCCGCTTTTTGCGCGGCGGCCCCGATCCGGTCTGGTTTTTTCCGCGGCGGCCCGTTCCGCGGGCTGGATCCGGTCCGGTTTTTGCGCGGCGGCCCCGATCCGATCCGGTTTTTGCGCGGCGGCCCGTTCTGCGGGCCGGATCCGGTCCGGTTTTTGCGCGGCGGGCCCGATCCGCTCCGGTTTTTGCGCGGCGGCCCGTTCCGCGGGCCGCATCCGCTCCGGTTTTTGCGCGGCGGCCCCGATCCTGTCTGGTTTTTGCGCCGCGGCCCGTTCCGCTGGCCGGATCTGCTCCGGTTTTTGCGCGGCGGCCCCGATCCGGTCCGGTTTTTGCGCGGCGGCCCGTTCCGCGGGCCGGATCCGCTCCGGTTTTTGCGCGGCGGCCCCGATCCTGTCCGGTTTTTGCCCGGCGGCCCGTTCCGCGGGCCGCATCCGCTCCGGTTTTTGCGCGGTGGCTCCGATCCGGTCCGGTTTTTGCGCGGCGGCCCGTTCCGCGGGCCGGATCCGGTCCGGTTTTTGCGCGGCGGCCCCGAGCCTGTCCGGTTTATGCGCGGCAGCCAGTTCCGCGGGCCGCATCCGCTCCGGTTTTTGCGCGGCGGCCCCGAGCGTGTCCGGTTTTTGCGCGGCGGCCCGTTCCGCGGGCCGGAGACGGTCCGGTGTTTGCACGGCGGCCCCGATCCGGTCCGGTTTTTGCGCGGCGGCCCGTTCCGCGGGCCGCATCCGCTCCGGTTTTTGCGCGGCGGCCCCGAGCCGGTCCGGTTTTTGTGCGGCGGACCGTTCCGCGGGCCGGATCCAATCCGGTTTTTGCGCGGCGGCCCCGAGCCGGTCCGGTTTTTGTGCGGCGGCCCGTTCCGCGGGCCGGATCCGCTCCGGTTTTTGCGCGGCGGCCCCGATACGGTCCGCTTTTTGCGCGGCGGCCCGTTCCGCGGGCCGGATCCGCTCCGGTTTTTGCGCGGCGGACCCAATCCGCTCCGGTTTTTGCGCGGTGGCCCCGAGCCGGTCCGGTTTTTGCGCGGCGGCCCGTTCCGCGGCCCGCATCCGCTCCGGTTTTTGCGCGGTGGCCCAGAGCCGGTCCGGTTTTTGCGCGGCGGCCCGTTCCGCGGGCCGGATCCGCTCCGGTTTTTGCGCGGTGGCCCGTTCCGCGGGCCGGATCCGGTCCGGTTTTTGCGCGGCGGCCCCGACCCGGTCCGGTTTTTGCGCGGCGGCCCGTTCCGCGGGCCGCATCCGCTCCGGTTTTTGCGCGGCGGCCCCGAGCCGGTCCGTTTTTTGCGCGGCGGCCCGTTCCGCGGGCCGCATCTGCTCCGGTTTTTGCGCGGCGGCCCCGAGCCGGTCCGGTTTTTAGCGCGGCGGCCCGTTCCGGGGTCCGGATCCGGTCCGGTTTTTGCGCGGCGGCCCCGATCCGGTCCGGTTTTTGTGCCGCGGCCCGTTCCGCGGACCGGATCCGGTCCGGATTTTGCGTGGCGGCCCGTTCCGCGGGCCGGATCCGCTCCGGTTTTTGCGCGGCGGCCCCGATCCTGTCCGGTTTTTGCGCGGCGGCCCGTTCCGCGGGCTGGATCCGCTCCGGTTTTTGCGCGGTGGCTCCGATCCGCTCCGGTTTTTGCGCGGCGGCCCGTTCCGCGGGTCGGATCTGCTCCGGTTTTTGCACGGCGACCCCGAGCCTGTCCGGTTTTTGCGCGGCGGCCCGTTCCGCGGGCCGGATCCGGTCCGGTTTTTGCGCGGCGGCCCCGAGTCGGTCCGGTTTTTGTGCTGCGGCCCGTTCCGCGGGCGGGATCCGCTCCGGTTTTTGCGCGGCGGCCCGTTCTGCGGGCCGGATCCGCTCCGGTTTTTGCGCGGCGGCCCCGATCCGCTCCGGTTTTTGCGCGGCGGCCCGTTCCGCAGGCCGGATCCGCTCCGGTTTTTGCGCGGCGGCCCCGATCCGGTCCGGTTTTTGCGCCGCGGCCCGTTCCGCGGGCCGGATCCGCTCCGGTTTTTTGCGCGGCGGCCCCGATCCGGTCCGATTTTTGCGCGTCGGCCCGTTCCGCGGGCCGGATCCGCTCCGGTTTTTGCGCGGCAGCCCCGATCCGATCCGGTTTTTGAGCGGTGGCCCGTTCTGCGGGCCGGATCCGGTCCGGTTTTTGCGCGGCGGCCCCGATCCGCTCCGGTTTTTGCGCGGCGGCCCGTTCCGTGGGCCGCATCCGCTCCGGTTTTTGCGCGGCGGCCCCGAGCCGGTCCGGTCTTTGCGTGGCGGCCCGTTCCGCAGGCCGGAGCCGGTCCGGTTTTTGCGCCGCGGCCCCGAGCCGGTCCGGTTTTTGCGCGGCGGCCCGTTCTGCGGGCCCGATCCGCTTCACTTTTTGCGCGGCGGCCCCGATACGGTCTGGTTTTTCCGCGGCGGCCCGTTCCGCGGGCTGGATCCGCTCCGGTTTTTGCGCGGCGGCCCCGATCCGCTCCGGTTTTTGCGCGGCAGCCCGTTCCGCGGGCCGCATCCGGTCCGGTTTTTGCGCGGCGGCCCCGATCCGCTCCGGTTTTTGCGCGGCGGCCCGTTCCGCGGGCCGGATCCGCTCCGGTTTTTGCGCGGCGGCCCCGATCCTGTCCGGTTTTTGCGCGGCGGCCCGTTCCACGGGCCGGATCCGCTCCGGTTTTTGCGCGGTGGCTCCGATCCGGTCCAGTTTTTGCCCGGCGGCCCGTTCCGTGGGCCGCATCCAGTCCGGTTTTTGCGCGGCGGCCCGTTCTGCGGGCCGGATCCGCTCCGGTTTTTGCGCGGCGGCCCTGATCCTGTCCGGTTTTTGCGCGGCGGCCCGTTCCGCGGGCTGGATCCGGTCCGGTTTTTGCGCGGCGGCCCCGATCCGGTCCGGTTTTTGCGCGGCGGCCCGTTCTGCGGGCCGGATCCGCTCCGGTTTTTGCGCGGCGGCCCCGATCCGCTCCGGTTTTTGCGCGGCGGCCTGTTCTGCGGGCCGGATCCGCTCCGGTTTTTGCGAGGCGGCCCCGATCCACTCTGGTTTTTGCGCGGGGGCCCGTTCGGCGGTCCGGATCCGCTCCGGTTTTTGCGCGGCGGCCCCGATCCCCTACGGTTTTTGTGCCGCGGCCCGTTCCGCGGGCCGGATCCGCTCCGGTTTTTGCGCGGCGGCCCCGATCCGCTCCGGTTTTTGCGCGGTGGCCCGTTCCGCGGGCCGGATCCGCTCCGGTTTTTGCGCGGCGGCCGCGATCCGCTCCGGTTTTTGCGCGGCGGCCCGTTCCGCGGGCCGGATCCGCTCCGGTTTTTGCGCGGCGCGCCCGATCCGCTCCGGTTTTTGCGCGGCGGCCCGTTCCGCGGGCGCATCCAGTCCGGTTTTTGCGCGGCGGCCCCGATCCTGTCTGGTTTTTGCGCAGCGGCCCGTTCCGCGGGCCGGATCTGCTCCGGTTTTTGTGCGGCGGCCCCGATCCGGTCCGGTTTTTGCGCGGCGGCCCGTTCCGCGGGCCGGATCCGCTCCGGTTTTTGCGCGGCGGCCCCGATCCGCTCCGGTTTTTGCGCCGCGGCCCGTTCCGCGGGCCGGATCCGGTCCGGTTTTTGCGCGGCGGCCCCGATCCTGTCCGGTTTTTGCGCGGCGGCCCGTTCCGCGGGCCGCATCCGCTCTGTTTTTTGCGCGGTGGCTCCGATCCGGTCCGGTTTTTGCGCGGCGGCCCGTTCCGCGGGCCGGATCCGCTCCGGTTTTTGCGCGGCGGCCCCGATCCGCTCCGGTTTTTGTGCGGCGGCCCGTTCCGCGGGCCGGATCCGCTCCGGTTTTTGCGCGGCGGCCCCGAGCCGGTCCGGTTTTTGCGCGGCGGACCGTTCCGCGGGCCGGATCCTCTCCGGTTTTTGCGCGGCGGCCCGTTCCGCGGGCCGGATCCGCTCCGGTTTTTGCGCGGCGGCCCCGATCCGCTCCGGTTTTTGCGCGGCGGCCCGTTCCGCGGGCCGCATCCGGTCCGGTTTTTGCGCGGCGGCCCCGATCCACTCTGGTTTTTGCGCGGCGGTCCGTTCCGCGGGCCGGATCCGCTCCGGTTTTTGCGCGGCGGCCCCGATCCGGTCCGATTTTTGCGCGGCGGCCCGTTCCGCGGGCCGGATCCGCTCCGGTTTTTGCGCGGCAGCCCCGATCCACTCTGGTTTTTGCGCGGCGGCCCGTTCCGCGGGCCGGATCCGGTCCGGTTTTTGCGCGGCGGCCCCGATCTGCTCCGGTTTTTGTGCCGCGGCCCGTTCCGCGGGCCGGATCCGCTCCGGTTTTTGCGCGGTGGCTCTGATCCGCTCCGGTTTTTGCGCGGTGGCCTGTTCCGCGGGCCGCATCCAGTCCGGTTTTTGCGCGGCGGGCCCGATCCGCTCCGGTTTTTGCGCCGCGGCCCGTTCCGCGGGCCGGATCCGGTCCGGTTTTTGCGCGGCGGCCCCGATCCGATCCGGTTTTTGCGCGGCGGCCCGTTCCGCGGGCCGGATCCGGTCCGGTTTTTGCGCGGCGGGCCCGATCCGCTCCGGTTTTTGCGCGGCAGCCCGTTCCGCGGGCCGGATCCGCTCCGGTTTTTGCGCGGCGGCCCCGATCCTGTCTGGTTTTTGCGCCGCGGCCCGTTCCGCGGGCCGGATCTGCTCCGGTTTTTGCGCGGCGGCCCCGATCCGCTCCGGTTTTTGCGCGGCGGCCCGTTCCGCGGGCCGGATCCGCTCCGGTTTTTGCGCGGCGGCCCCGATCCGGTCCGGTTTTTGCGCAGCGGCCCGTTCCGCGGGCCGGATCCGCTCCGGTTTTTGCGCGGCGGCCCCGATCCTGTCCGGTTTTTGCGCGGCGGCCCGTTCCGCGGGCCGGATCCGCTCCGGTTTTTGCGCGGTGGCTCCGATCCGGTCCGGTTTTTGCGCGGCGGCCCGTTCCGCGGGCCGGATCCGGTCCGGTTTTTGCGCGGCGGCCCCGAGCCTGTCCGGTTTTTGCGCGGCGGCCCGTTCCGCGGGCCGGATCCGCTCCGGTTTTTGCGCGGCGGCCCCGAGCCGGTCCGGTTTTTGTGCCGCGGCCCTTTCCGCGGGCCGGATCCGCTCCGGTTTTTGCGCGGCGGCCCGTTCCGCGGGCCGGATCCGCTCCGGTTTTTGCACGGCGGCCCTGATCCGGTCCGGTTTTTGCGCGGCGGCCCGTTCTGCGGGCCGCATCCGCTCCGGTTTTTACGCGGCGGCCCCGATCCTGTCCGATTTTTGCGCGGCGGCCCGTTCCGCGGGCCGGATCCGCTCCGGTTTTTGCGCGGCGGCCCCGATCCGGTCCGATTTTTCCGCGGCGGCCCGTTCCGCGGGCCGGAGCCGCTCCGGTTTTTGCACGGCGGCCCCCATCCGCTCCGGTTTTTGCGCGGCGGCCCGTTCCGCGGGCCGGATCCGGTCCGGTTTTTGCGCGGCGGCCCCGATCCGGTCCGGTTTTTGCGCGGCGGCCCGTTCCGTGGGCCGCATCCGCTCCGGTTTTTGCGCGGCGGCCCCGATCCGCTCCGGTTTTTGCGCGGTGGCCCGTTCCGCGGGCCGGATCCGCTCCGGTTTTTGCGCGGCGGCCCGTTCCGCGGGCCGCATCTGCTCCGGTTTTTGCGCGGTGGCTCCGATCCGGTCCGGTTTTTGCGCGGCGGCCCGTTCCGGGGTCCAGATCCGGTCCGGTTTTTGCGCGGCGGCCCCGATCCGCTCCGGTTTTTGCGCGGCGGCCCGTTCCGCGGGCCGGATCCGCTCCGGTTTTTGCGCGGCGGCCCCGACCCGCTCCGGTTTTTGCGTGGCGGCCCGTTCCGCGGGCCGCATCCGCTCCGGTTTTTGCGCGGCGGCCCCGAGCCGGTCCGGTTTTTGCGCGGCGCACCCGTTCCGCGGGCCGCATCCCCTCCGGTTTTTGCGCGGTGGCTCCGATCCGTTCCGTTTTTTGCGCGGCGGCCCGTTCCGGGGTCCGGATCCGATCCGGTTTTTGCGCGGCGGCCCGTTCCGCGGGCCGGATCCGCTCCGGTTTTTGCGCGGCGGCCCCGATCCGCTCCGGTTTTTGCGCGGCGGCCCGTTCCGCGGGCCGCATCCGCTCCGGTTTTTGCGCGGCGGCCCCGAGCCGGTCCGGTTTTTGCGCGGCGGCCCGTTCCGCGGGCCGGATCCGCTCCGGTTTTTGCGCGGCGGCCCCGAGCCGGTCCGGTTTTTGTGCCGCGGCCCTTTCCGCGGGCCGGATCCGCTCCGGTTTTTGCGCGGCGGCCCGTTCCGCGGGCCGGATCCGCTCCGCTTTTTGCGCGGCGGCCCCGATCCGCTCCGGTTTTTGCGCGGCGGCCCGTTCCGCGGGCCGCATCCGGTCCGGTTTTTGCGCGGCGGCCCCGATCCGGTCCGATTTTTGCGCGGCGGTCCGTTCCGCGGGCCGGATCCGCTCCGGTTTTTGCGCGGCGGCCCCGATCCGGTCCGATTTTTGCGCGGCGGACCGTTCCGCGGGCCGGATCCGCTCCGGTTTTTGCGCGGCGGCCCCGATCCGGTCCGGTTTTTGCGCGGCGGCCCGTTCCGCGGGCCGGATCCGGTCCGGTTTTTGCGCGGCGGCCCCGATCCGCTCCGGTTTTTGTGCCGCGGCCCGTTCCGCGGGCCGGATCCGCTCCGGTTTTTGCGCGGTGGCTCCGATCCGGTCCGGTTTTTGCGCGGTGGCCTGTTCCGCGGGCCGCATCCAGTCCGGTTTTTGCGCGGCGGCCCCGATCCGGTCCGGTTTTTGCGCCGCGGCCCGTTCCGCGGGCCGGATCCGGTCCGGTTTTTGTGCGGCGGCCCCGATCCGATCCGGTTTTTGCGCGGCGGCCCGTTCCGCGGGCCGGATCCGGTCCGGTTTTTGCGCGGCGGCCCCGATCCGCTCCGGTTTTTGCGCGGCAGCCCGTTCCGCGGGCCGGATCCGCTCCGGTTTTTGCGCGGTGGCCCCGATCCTGTCTGGTTTTTGCGCCGCGGCCCGTTCCGCGGGCCGGATCTGCTCCGGTTTTTGCGCGGCGGCACCGATCCGCTCCGGTTTTTGCGCGGCGGCCCGTTCCGCGGGCCGGATCCGCTCCGGTTTTTGCGCGGTGGCTCCGATCCGGTCCGGTTTTTGCGCGGCGGCCCGTTCCGCGGGCCGGATCCGGTCCGGTTTTTGCGCGGCGGCCCCGAGCCTGTCCGGTTTTTGCGCGGCGGCCCGTTCCGCGGGCCGGATCCGCTCCGGTTTTTGCGCGGCGGCCCCGAGCCGGTCCAGTTTTTGTGCCGCGGCCCTTTCCGCGGGCCGGATCCGCTCCGGTTTTTGCGCGGCGGCCCGTTCCGCGGGCCGGATCCGCTCCGGTTTTTGTGCGGCGGCCCCGATCCGCTCCGGTTTTTGCGCGGCGGCCCGTTCTGCGGGCCGCATCCGCTCCGGTTTTTGCGCGGCGGCCCCGATCCTGTCCGATTTTTGCGCGGCGGCCCGTTCCGCGGGCCGGATCCGCTCCGGTTTTTGTGCGGCAGCCAGTTCCGCGGGCCGGAGCCGGTCCGGTTTTTGCACGGCGGCCCCCATCCGCTCCGGTTTTTGCGCGGCGGCCCGTTCCGCGGGCCGGATCCGGTCCGGTTTTTGCGCGGCGGCCCCGATCCGGTCCGGTTTTTGCGCGGCAGCCCGTTCCGCGGGCCGGATCCGCTCCGGTTTTTGCGCGGCGGCACCGATCCGCTCCGGTTTTTGCGCGGTGGCCCGTTCCGCGGGCCGGATCCGCTCTGGTTTTTGCGCGGCGGCCCGTTCCGCGGGCCGCATCTGCTCCGGTTTTTGCGCGGTGGCTCCGATCCGGTCCGGTTTTTGCGCGGCGGCCCCTTCCGGGGTCCGGATCCGGTCCGGTTTTTGCGCGGCGGCCCCGATCCGCTCCGGTTTTTGCGCGGCGGCCCGTTCCGCGGGCCGCATCCGCTCCGGTTTTTGCGCGGCGGCCCCGATCCGGTCCGGTTTTTGCGCGGCAGCCCGTTCCGCGGGCCGCATCCCCTCCGGTTTTTGCGCGGTGGCTCCGATCCGGTCCGGTTTTTGCGCGGCGGCCCGTTCCGGGGTCCGGATCCGCTCCGGTTTTTGCGCGGCGGCCCGTTCCGCGGGCCGGATCCGCTCCGGTTTTTGCGCGGCGGCCCCGATCCGGTCCGGTTTTTGCGCGGCGGCCCGTTCCGCGGGCCGCATCCGCTCCGGTTTTTGCGCGGCGGCCCCGAGCCGGTCCGGTTTTTGCGCGGCGGCCCGTTCCGCGGGCCGCATCCGCTCCGGTTTTTGCGCGGCGGCCCCGAGCCGGTCCGGTTTTTGTGCCTCGGCCCTTCCCGCGGGCCGGATCCGCTCCGGTTTTTTGCGCGGCGGCCCGTTCCGCGGGCCGGATCCGCTCCGGGTTTTGCGCGGCGGCCCCGATCCGCTCCGGTTTTTGCGCGGCGGCCCGTTCCGCGGGCCGCATCCGGTCCGGTTTTTGCGCGGCGGCCCCGATCCGGTCCGATTTTTGCGCGGCGGTCCGTTCCGCGGGCCGGATCCGCTCCGGTTTTTGCGCGGCGGCCCCGATCCGGTCCGATTTTTGCGCGGCGGCCCGTTCCGCGGGCCGGATCCGCTCCGGTTTTTGCGCGGCGGCCCCGATCCACTCTGGTTTTTGCGCGGCGGCCCGTTCCGCGGGCCGGATCCGGTCCGGTTTTTGCGCGGCGGCCCCGATCCGCTCCGGTTTTTGTGCCGCGGCCCGTTCCGCGGGCCGGATCCGCTCCGGTTTTTGCGCGGTGGCTCCGATCCGGTCCGGTTTTTGCGCGGTGGCCTGTTCCGCGGGCCGCATCCAGTCCGGTTTTTGCGCGGCGGCCCCGATCCGCTCCGGTTTTTGCGCCGCGGCCCGTTCCGCGGGCCGGATCCGGTCCGGTTTTTGCGCGGCGGCCCCGATCCGATCCGGTTTTTGCGCGGCGGCCCGTTCCGCGGGCCGCATCCGCTCCGGTTTTTGCGCGGCGGGCCCGATCCGCTCCGGTTTTTGCGCGGCAGCCCGTTCCGCGGGCCGGATCCGCTCCGGTTTTTGCGCGGCGGCCCCGATCCTGTCTGGTTTTTGCGCCGCGGCCCGTTCCGCGGGCCGGATCTGCTCCGGTTTTTGCGCGGCGGCCCCGATCCGCTCCGGTTTTTGCGCGGCGGCCCGTTCCGCGGGCCGGATCCGCTCCGGTTTTTGCGCGGCGGCCCCGATTCGGTCCGGTTTTTGCGCAGCGGCCCGTTCCGCGGGCCGCATCCAGTCCGGTTTTTGCGCGGCGGCCCCGATCCTGTCCGGTTTTTGCGCGGCGGCCCGTTCCGCGGGCCGGATCTGCTCCGGTTTTTGCGCGGCGGCTCCGATCCGGTCCGGTTTTTGCGCGGCGGCCCGTTCCGCGGGCCGGATCCGGTCCGGTTTTTGCGCGGCGGCCCCGAGCCTGTCCGGTTTTTGCGCGGCGGCCCGTTCCGCGGGCCGGATCCGGTCCGGTTTTTGCGCGGCGGCCCCGATCCGATCCGGTTTTTGCGCGGCGGCCCGTTCCGCGGGCCGGATCCGGTCCGGTTTTTGCGCGGCGGGCCCGATCCGGGGTCCAGATCCGGTCCGGTTTTTGCGCGGCGGCCCCGATCCGCTCCGGTTTTTGCGCGGCGGCCCGTTCCGCGGGCCGGATCCGCTCCGGTTTTTGCGCGGCGGCCCCGACCCGCTCCGGTTTTTGCGTGGCGGCCCGTTCCGCGGGCCGCATCCGCTCCGGTTTTTGCGCGGCGGCCCCGAGCCGGTCCGGTTTTTGCGCGGCGCACCCGTTCCGCGGGCCGCATCCCCTCCGGTTTTTGCGCGGTGGCTCCGATCCGTTCCGTTTTTTGCGCGGCGGCCCGTTCCGGGGTCCGGATCCGATCCGGTTTTTGCGCGGCGGCCCGTTCCGCGGGCCGGATCCGCTCCGGTTTTTGCGCGGCGGCCCCGATCCGCTCCGGTTTTTGCGCGGCGGCCCGTTCCGCGGGCCGCATCCGCTCCGGTTTTTGCGCGGCGGCCCCGAGCCGGTCCGGTTTTTGCGCGGCGGCCCGTTCCGCGGGCCGGATCCGCTCCGGTTTTTGCGCGGCGGCCCCGAGCCGGTCCGGTTTTTGTGCCGCGGCCCTTTCCGCGGGCCGGATCCGCTCCGGTTTTTGCGCGGCGGCCCGTTCCGCGGGCCGGATCCGCTCCGCTTTTTGCGCGGCGGCCCCGATCCGCTCCGGTTTTTGCGCGGCGGCCCGTTCCGCGGGCCGCATCCGGTCCGGTTTTTGCGCGGCGGCCCCGATCCGGTCCGATTTTTGCGCGGCGGTCCGTTCCGCGGGCCGGATCCGCTCCGGTTTTTGCGCGGCGGCCCCGATCCGGTCCGATTTTTGCGCGGCGGACCGTTCCGCGGGCCGGATCCGCTCCGGTTTTTGCGCGGCGGCCCCGATCCGGTCCGGTTTTTGCGCGGCGGCCCGTTCCGCGGGCCGGATCCGGTCCGGTTTTTGCGCGGCGGCCCCGATCCGCTCCGGTTTTTGTGCCGCGGCCCGTTCCGCGGGCCGGATCCGCTCCGGTTTTTGCGCGGTGGCTCCGATCCGGTCCGGTTTTTGCGCGGTGGCCTGTTCCGCGGGCCGCATCCAGTCCGGTTTTTGCGCGGCGGCCCCGATCCGGTCCGGTTTTTGCGCCGCGGCCCGTTCCGCGGGCCGGATCCGGTCCGGTTTTTGTGCGGCGGCCCCGATCCGATCCGGTTTTTGCGCGGCGGCCCGTTCCGCGGGCCGGATCCGGTCCGGTTTTTGCGCGGCGGCCCCGATCCGCTCCGGTTTTTGCGCGGCAGCCCGTTCCGCGGGCCGGATCCGCTCCGGTTTTTGCGCGGTGGCCCCGATCCTGTCTGGTTTTTGCGCCGCGGCCCGTTCCGCGGGCCGGATCTGCTCCGGTTTTTGCGCGGCGGCACCGATCCGCTCCGGTTTTTGCGCGGCGGCCCGTTCCGCGGGCCGGATCCGCTCCGGTTTTTGCGCGGTGGCTCCGATCCGGTCCGGTTTTTGCGCGGCGGCCCGTTCCGCGGGCCGGATCCGGTCCGGTTTTTGCGCGGCGGCCCCGAGCCTGTCCGGTTTTTGCGCGGCGGCCCGTTCCGCGGGCCGGATCCGCTCCGGTTTTTGCGCGGCGGCCCCGAGCCGGTCCAGTTTTTGTGCCGCGGCCCTTTCCGCGGGCCGGATCCGCTCCGGTTTTTGCGCGGCGGCCCGTTCCGCGGGCCGGATCCGCTCCGGTTTTTGTGCGGCGGCCCCGATCCGCTCCGGTTTTTGCGCGGCGGCCCGTTCTGCGGGCCGCATCCGCTCCGGTTTTTGCGCGGCGGCCCCGATCCTGTCCGATTTTTGCGCGGCGGCCCGTTCCGCGGGCCGGATCCGCTCCGGTTTTTGTGCGGCAGCCAGTTCCGCGGGCCGGAGCCGGTCCGGTTTTTGCACGGCGGCCCCCATCCGCTCCGGTTTTTGCGCGGCGGCCCGTTCCGCGGGCCGGATCCGGTCCGGTTTTTGCGCGGCGGCCCCGATCCGGTCCGGTTTTTGCGCGGCAGCCCGTTCCGCGGGCCGGATCCGCTCCGGTTTTTGCGCGGCGGCACCGATCCGCTCCGGTTTTTGCGCGGTGGCCCGTTCCGCGGGCCGGATCCGCTCTGGTTTTTGCGCGGCGGCCCGTTCCGCGGGCCGCATCTGCTCCGGTTTTTGCGCGGTGGCTCCGATCCGGTCCGGTTTTTGCGCGGCGGCCCCTTCCGGGGTCCGGATCCGGTCCGGTTTTTGCGCGGCGGCCCCGATCCGCTCCGGTTTTTGCGCGGCGGCCCGTTCCGCGGGCCGCATCCGCTCCGGTTTTTGCGCGGCGGCCCCGATCCGGTCCGGTTTTTGCGCGGCAGCCCGTTCCGCGGGCCGCATCCCCTCCGGTTTTTGCGCGGTGGCTCCGATCCGGTCCGGTTTTTGCGCGGCGGCCCGTTCCGGGGTCCGGATCCGCTCCGGTTTTTGCGCGGCGGCCCGTTCCGCGGGCCGGATCCGCTCCGGTTTTTGCGCGGCGGCCCCGATCCGGTCCGGTTTTTGCGCGGCGGCCCGTTCCGCGGGCCGCATCCGCTCCGGTTTTTGCGCGGCGGCCCCGAGCCGGTCCGGTTTTTGCGCGGCGGCCCGTTCCGCGGGCCGCATCCGCTCCGGTTTTTGCGCGGCGGCCCCGAGCCGGTCCGGTTTTTGTGCCTCGGCCCTTCCCGCGGGCCGGATCCGCTCCGGTTTTTGCGCGGCGGCCCGTTCCGCGGGCCGGATCCGCTCCGGGTTTTGCGCGGCGGCCCCGATCCGCTCCGGTTTTTGCGCGGCGGCCCGTTCCGCGGGCCGCATCCGGTCCGGTTTTTGCGCGGCGGCCCCGATCCGGTCCGATTTTTGCGCGGCGGTCCGTTCCGCGGGCCGGATCCGCTCCGGTTTTTGCGCGGCGGCCCCGATCCGGTCCGATTTTTGCGCGGCGGCCCGTTCCGCGGGCCGGATCCGCTCCGGTTTTTGCGCGGCGGCCCCGATCCACTCTGGTTTTTGCGCGGCGGCCCGTTCCGCGGGCCGGATCCGGTCCGGTTTTTGCGCGGCGGCCCCGATCCGCTCCGGTTTTTGTGCCGCGGCCCGTTCCGCGGGCCGGATCCGCTCCGGTTTTTGCGCGGTGGCTCCGATCCGGTCCGGTTTTTGCGCGGTGGCCTGTTCCGCGGGCCGCATCCAGTCCGGTTTTTGCGCGGCGGCCCCGATCCGCTCCGGTTTTTGCGCCGCGGCCCGTTCCGCGGGCCGGATCCGGTCCGGTTTTTGCGCGGCGGCCCCGATCCGATCCGGTTTTTGCGCGGCGGCCCGTTCCGCGGGCCGCATCCGCTCCGGTTTTTGCGCGGCGGGCCCGATCCGCTCCGGTTTTTGCGCGGCAGCCCGTTCCGCGGGCCGGATCCGCTCCGGTTTTTGCGCGGCGGCCCCGATCCTGTCTGGTTTTTGCGCCGCGGCCCGTTCCGCGGGCCGGATCTGCTCCGGTTTTTGCGCGGCGGCCCCGATCCGCTCCGGTTTTTGCGCGGCGGCCCGTTCCGCGGGCCGGATCCGCTCCGGTTTTTGCGCGGCGGCCCCGATTCGGTCCGGTTTTTGCGCAGCGGCCCGTTCCGCGGGCCGCATCCAGTCCGGTTTTTGCGCGGCGGCCCCGATCCTGTCCGGTTTTTGCGCGGCGGCCCGTTCCGCGGGCCGGATCTGCTCCGGTTTTTGCGCGGCGGCTCCGATCCGGTCCGGTTTTTGCGCGGCGGCCCGTTCCGCGGGCCGGATCCGGTCCGGTTTTTGCGCGGCGGCCCCGAGCCTGTCCGGTTTTTGCGCGGCGGCCCGTTCCGCGGGCCGGATCCGGTCCGGTTTTTGCGCGGCGGCCCCGATCCGATCCGGTTTTTGCGCGGCGGCCCGTTCCGCGGGCCGGATCCGGTCCGGTTTTTGCGCGGCGGGCCCGATCCGCTCCGGTTTTTGCGCGGCAGCCCGTTCCGCGGGCCGGATCCGCTCCGGTTTTTGCGCGGTGGCCCCGATCCTGTCTGGTTTTTGCGCCGCGGCCCGTTCCGCGGGCCGGATCTGCTCCGGTTTTTGCGCGGCGGCACCGATCCGCTCCGGTTTTTGCGCGGCGGCCCGTTCCGCGGGCCGGATCCGCTCCGGTTTTTGCGCGGTGGCTCCGATCCGGTCCGGTTTTTGCGCGGCGGCCCGTTCCGCGGGCCGGATCCGGTCCGGTTTTTGCGCGGCGGCCCCGAGCCTGTCCGGTTTTTGCGCGGCGGCCCGTTCCGCGGGCCGGATCCGCTCCGGTTTTTGCGCGGCGGCCCCGAGCCGGTCCAGTTTTTGTGCCGCGGCCCTTTCCGCGGGCCGGATCCGCTCCGGTTTTTGCACGGCGGCCCGTTCCGCGGGCCGGATCCGCTCCGGTTTTTGTGCGGCGGCCCCGATCCGCTCCGGTTTTTGCGCGGCGGCCCGTTCTGCGGGCCGCATCCGCTCCGGTTTTTGCGCGGCGGCCCCGATCCTGTCCGATTTTTGCGCGGCGGCCCGTTCCGCGGGCCGGATCCGCTCCGGTTTTTGTGCGGCAGCCAGTTCCGCGGGCCGGAGACGGTCCGGTTTTTGCACGGCGGCCCCCATCCGCTCCGGTTTTTGCGCGGCGGCCCGTTCCGCGGGCCGGATCCGGTCCGGTTTTTGCGCGGCGGCCCCGATCCGGTCCGGTTTTTGCGCGGCAGCCCGTTCCGCGAGCCGGATCCGCTCCGGTTTTTGCGCGGCGGCCCCGATCCGCTCCGGTTTTTGCGCGGTGGCCCGTTCTGCGGGCCGGATCCGCTCTGGTTTTTGCGCGGCGGCCCGTTCCGCGGGCCGCATCTGCTCCGGTTTTTGCGCGGTGGCTCCGATCCGGTCCGGTTTTTGCGCGGCGGCCCCTTCCGGGGTCCGGATCCGGTCCGGTTTTTGCGCGGCGGCCCCGATCCGCTCCGGTTTTTGCGCGGCGGCCCGTTCCGCGGGCCGCATCCGCTCCGGTTTTTGCGCGGCGGCCCCGATCCGGTCCGGTTTTTGCGCGGCAGCCCGTTCCGCGGGCCGCATCCCCTCCGGTTTTTGCGCGGTGGCTCCGATCCGGTCCGGTTTTTGCGCGGCGGCCCGTTCCGGGGTCCGGATCCGCTCCGGTTTTTGCGCGGCGGCCCGTTCCGCGGGCCGGATCCGCTCCGGTTTTTGCGCGGCGGCCCCGATCCGCTCCGGTTTTTGCTCGGCGGCCCGTTCCGCGGGCCGCATCCGGTCCGGTTTTTGCGCGGCGGCCCCGATCCGGTCCGGTTTTTGCGCGGCGGCCCGTTCCGTGGGCCGCATCCGCTCCGGTTTTTGCGCGGCGGCCCCGATCCGCTCCGGTTTTTGCGCGGTGGCCCGTTCCGCGGGCCGGATCCGCTCCGGTTTTTGCGCGGCGGCCCGTTCCGCGGGCCGCATCTGCTCCGGTTTTTGCGCGGTGGCTCCGATCCGGTCCGGTTTTTGCGCGGCGGCCCGTTCCGGGGTCCAGATCCGGTCCGGTTTTTGCGCGGCGGCCCCGATCCGCTCCGGTTTTTGCGCGGCGGCCCGTTCCGCGGGCCGGATCCGCTCCGGTTTTTGCGCGGCGGCCCCGACCCGCTCCGGTTTTTGCGTGGCGGCCCGTTCCGCGGGCCGCATCCGCTCCGGTTTTTGCGCGGCGGCCCCGAGCCGGTCCGGTTTTTGCGCGGCGGCCCGTTCCGCGGGCCGCATCCCCTCCGGTTTTTGCGCGGTGGCTCCGATCCGTTCCGTTTTTTGCGCGGCGGCCCGTTCCGGGGTCCGGATCCGATCCGGTTTTTGCGCGGCGGCCCGTTCCGCGGGCCGGATCCGCTCCGGTTTTTGCGCGGCGGCCCCGATCCGCTCCGGTTTTTGCGCGGCGGCCCGTTCCGCGGGCCGCATCCGCTCCGGTTTTTGCGCGGCGGCCGCGAGCCGGTCCGGTTTTTGCGCGGCGGCCCGTTCCGCGGGCCGGATCCGCTCCGGTTTTTGCGCGGCGGCCCCGAGCCGGTCCGGTTTTTGTGCCGCGGCCCTTTCCGCGGGCCGGATCCGCTCCGGTTTTTGCGCGGCGGCCCCGATCCGGTCCGATTTTTGCGCGGCGGACCGTTCCGCGGGCCGGATCCGCTCCGGTTTTTGCGCGGCGGCCCCGATCCGGTCCGGTTTTTGCGCGGCGGCCCGTTCCGCGGGCCGGATCCGGTCCGGTTTTTGCGCGGCGGCCCCGATCCGCTCCGGTTTTTGTGCCGCGGCCCGTTCCGCGGGCCGGATCCGCTCCGGTTTTTGCGCGGTGGCTCCGATCCGGTCCGGTTTTTGCGCGGTGGCCTGTTCCGCGGGCCGCATCCAGTCCGGTTTTTGCGCGGCGGCCCCGATCCGGTCCGGTTTTTGCGCCGCGGCCCGTTCCGCGGGCCGGATCCGGTCCGGTTTTTGTGCGGCGGCCCCGATCCGATCCGGTTTTTGCGCGGCGGCCCGTTCCGCGGGCCGGATCCGGTCCGGTTTTTGCGCGGCGGGCCCGATCCGCTCCGGTTTTTGCGCGGCAGCCCGTTCCGCGGGCCGGATCCGCTCCGGTTTTTGCGCGGTGGCCCCGATCCTGTCTGGTTTTTGCGCCGCGGCCCGTTCCGCGGGCCGGATCTGCTCCGGTTTTTGCGCGGCGGCACCGATCCGCTCCGGTTTTTGCGCGGCGGCCCGTTCCGCGGGCCGGATCCGCTCCGGTTTTTGCGCGGTGGCTCCGATCCGGTCCGGTTTTTGCGCGGCGGCCCGTTCCGCGGGCCGGATCCGGTCCGGTTTTTGCGCGGCGGCCCCGAGCCTGTCCGGTTTTTGCGCGGCGGCCCGTTCCGCGGGCCGGATCCGCTCCGGTTTTTGCGCGGCGGCCCCGAGCCGGTCCAGTTTTTGTGCCGCGGCCCTTTCCGCGGGCCGGATCCGCTCCGGTTTTTGCGCGGCGGCCCGTTCCGCGGGCCGGATCCGCTCCGGTTTTTGTGCGGCGGCCCCGATCCGCTCCGGTTTTTGCGCGGCGGCCCGTTCTGCGGGCCGCATCCGCTCCGGTTTTTGCGCGGCGGCCCCGATCCTGTCCGATTTTTGCGCGGCGGCCCGTTCCGCGGGCCGGATCCGCTCCGGTTTTTGTGCGGCAGCCAGTTCCGCGGGCCGGAGCCGGTCCGGTTTTTGCACGGCGGCCCCCATCCGCTCCGGTTTTTGCGCGGCGGCCCGTTCCGCGGGCCGGATCCGGTCCGGTTTTTGCGCGGCGGCCCCGATACGGTCCGGTTTTTGCGCGGCAGCCCGTTCCGCGGGCCGGATCCGCTCCGGTTTTTGCGCGGCGGCACCGATCCGCTCCGGTTTTTGCGCGGTGGCCCGTTCCGCGGGCCGGATCCGCTCTGGTTTTTGCGCGGCGGCCCGTTCCGCGGGCCGCATCTGCTCCGGTTTTTGCGCGGTGGCTCCGATCCGGTCCGGTTTTTGCGCGGCGGCCCCTTCCGGGGTCCGGATCCGGTCCGGTTTTTGCGCGGCGGCCCCGATCCGCTCCGGTTTTTGCGCGGCGGCCCGTTCCGCGGGCCGCATCCGCTCCGGTTTTTGCGCGGCGGCCCCGATCCGGTCCGGTTTTTGCGCGGCAGCCCGTTCCGCGGGCCGCATCCCCTCCGGTTTTTGCGCGGTGGCTCCGATCCGGTCCGGTTTTTGCGCGGCGGCCCGTTCCGGGGTCCGGATCCGCTCCGGTTTTTGCGCGGCGGCCCGTTCCGCGGGCCGGATCCGCTCCGGTTTTTGCGCGGCGGCCCCGATCCGCTCCGGTTTTTGCGCGGCGGCCCGTTCCGCGGGCCGCATCCGCTCCGGTTTTTGCGCGGCGGCCTCGAGCCGGTCCGGTTTTTGCGCGGCGGCCCGTTCCGCGGGCCGCATCCGCTCCGGTTTTTGCGCGGCGGCCCCGAGCCGGTCCGGTTTTTGTGCCTCGGCCCTTCCCGCGGGCCGGATCCGCTCCGGTTTTTGCGCGGCGGCCCGTTCCGCGGGCCGGATCCGCTCCGGGTTTTGCGCGGCGGCCCCGATCCGCTCCGGTTTTTGCGCGGCGGCCCGTTCCGCGGGCCGCATCCGCTCCGGTTTTTGCGCGGCGGCCCCGATCCGGTCCGATTTTTGCGCGGCGGTCCGTTCCGCGGGCCGGATCCGCTCCGGTTTTTGCGCGGCGGCCCCGATCCGGTCCGATTTTTGCGCGGCGGCCCGTTCCGCGGGCCGGATCCGCTCCGGTTTTTGCGCGGCGGCCCCGATCCACTCTGGTTTTTGCGCGGCGGCCCGTTCCGCGGGCCGGATCCGGTCCGGTTTTTGCGCGGCGGCCCCGATCCGCTCCGGTTTTTGTGCCGCGGCCCGTTCCGCGGGCCGGATCCGCTCCGGTTTTTGCGCGGTGGCTCCGATCCGGTCCGGTTTTTGCGCGGTGGCCTGTTCCGCGGGCCGCATCCAGTCCGGTTTTTGCGCGGCGGCCCCGATCCGCTCCGGTTTTTGCGCCGCGGCCCGTTCCGCGGGCCGGATCCGGTCCGGTTTTTGCGCGGCGGCCCCGATCCGATCCGGTTTTTGCGCGGCGGTCCGTTCCGCGGGCCGCATCCGCTCCGGTTTTTGCGCGGCGGGCCCGATCCGCTCCGGTTTTTGCGCGGCAGCCCGTTCCGCGGGCCGGATCCGCTCCGGTTTTTGCGCGGCGGCCCCGATCCTGTCTGGTTTTTGCGCCGCGGCCCGTTCCGCGGGCCGGATCTGCTCCGGTTTTTGCGCGGCGGCCCCGATCCGCTCCGGTTTTTGCGCGGCGGCCCGTTCCGCGGGCCGGATCCGCTCCGGTTTTTGCGCGGCGGCCCCGATTCGGTCCGGTTTTTGCGCAGCGGCCCGTTCCGCGGGCCGCATCCGCTCCGGTTTTTGCGCGGCGGCCCCGATCCTGTCCGGTTTTTGCGCGGCGGCCCGTTCCGCGGGCCGGATCTGCTCCGGTTTTTGCGCGGCGGCTCCGATCCGGTCCGGTTTTTGCGCGGCGGCCCGTTCCGCGGGCCGGATCCGCTCCGGTTTTTGCGCGGCGGCCCCGAGCCTGTCCGGTTTTTGCGCGGCGGCCCGTTCCGCGGGCCGGATCCGGTCCGGTTTTTGCGCGGCGGCCCCGATCCGATCCGGTTTTTGCGCGGCGGCCCGTTCCGCGGGCCGGATCCGGTCCGGTTTTTGCGCGGCGGGCCCGATCCGCTCCGGTTTTTGCGCGGCAGCCCGTTCCGCGGGCCGGATCCGCTCCGGTTTTTGCGCGGTGGCCCCGATCCTGTCTGGTTTTTGCGCCGCGGCCCGTTCCGCGGGCCGGATCTGCTCCGGTTTTTGCGCGGCGGCACCGATCCGCTCCGGTTTTTGCGCGGTGGCCCGTTCCGCGGGCCGGATCCGCTCTGGTTTTTGCGCGGCGGCCCGTTCCGCGGGCCGCATCTGCTCCGGTTTTTGCGCGGTGGCTCCGATCCGGTCCGGTTTTTGCGCGGCGGCCCCTTCCGGGGTCCGGATCCGGTCCGGTTTTTGCGCGGCGGCCCCGATCCGCTCCGGTTTTTGCGCGGCGGCCCGTTCCGCGGGCCGCATCCGCTCCGGTTTTTGCGCGGCGGCCCCGATCCGGTCCGGTTTTTGCGCGGCAGCCCGTTCCGCGGGCCGCATCCCCTCCGGTTTTTGCGCGGTGGCTCCGATCCGGTCCGGTTTTTGCGCGGCGGCCCGTTCCGGGGTCCGGATCCGCTCCGGTTTTTGCGCGGCGGCCCGTTCCGCGGGCCGGATCCGCTCCGGTTTTTGCGCGGCGGCCCCGATCCGCTCCGGTTTTTGCGCGGCGGCCCGTTCCGCGGGCCGCATCCGCTCCGGTTTTTGCGCGGCGGCCTCGAGCCGGTCCGGTTTTTGCGCGGCGGCCCGTTCCGCGGGCCGCATCCGCTCCGGTTTTTGCGCGGCGGCCCCGAGCCGGTCCGGTTTTTGTGCCTCGGCCCTTCCCGCGGGCCGGATCCGCTCCGGTTTTTGCGCGGCGGCCCGTTCCGCGGGCCGGATCCGCTCCGGGTTTTGCGCGGCGGCCCCGATCCGCTCCGGTTTTTGCGCGGCGGCCCGTTCCGCGGGCCGCATCCGCTCCGGTTTTTGCGCGGCGGCCCCGATCCGGTCCGATTTTTGCGCGGCGGTCCGTTCCGCGGGCCGGATCCGCTCCGGTTTTTGCGCGGCGGCCCCGATCCGGTCCGATTTTTGCGCGGCGGCCCGTTCCGCGGGCCGGATCCGCTCCGGTTTTTGCGCGGCGGCCCCGATCCACTCTGGTTTTTGCGCGGCGGCCCGTTCCGCGGGCCGGATCCGGTCCGGTTTTTGCGCGGCGGCCCCGATCCGCTCCGGTTTTTGTGCCGCGGCCCGTTCCGCGGGCCGGATCCGCTCCGGTTTTTGCGCGGTGGCTCCGATCCGGTCCGGTTTTTGCGCGGTGGCCTGTTCCGCGGGCCGCATCCAGTCCGGTTTTTGCGCGGCGGCCCCGATCCGCTCCGGTTTTTGCGCCGCGGCCCGTTCCGCGGGCCGGATCCGGTCCGGTTTTTGCGCGGCGGCCCCGATCCGATCCGGTTTTTGCGCGGCGGTCCGTTCCGCGGGCCGCATCCGCTCCGGTTTTTGCGCGGCGGGCCCGATCCGCTCCGGTTTTTGCGCGGCAGCCCGTTCCGCGGGCCGGATCCGCTCCGGTTTTTGCGCGGCGGCCCCGATCCTGTCTGGTTTTTGCGCCGCGGCCCGTTCCGCGGGCCGGATCTGCTCCGGTTTTTGCGCGGCGGCCCCGATCCGCTCCGGTTTTTGCGCGGCGGCCCGTTCCGCGGGCCGGATCCGCTCCGGTTTTTGCGCGGCGGCCCCGATTCGGTCCGGTTTTTGCGCAGCGGCCCGTTCCGCGGGCCGCATCCGCTCCGGTTTTTGCGCGGCGGCCCCGATCCTGTCCGGTTTTTGCGCGGCGGCCCGTTCCGCGGGCCGGATCTGCTCCGGTTTTTGCGCGGCGGCTCCGATCCGGTCCGGTTTTTGCGCGGCGGCCCGTTCCGCGGGCCGGATCCGCTCCGGTTTTTGCGCGGCGGCCCCGAGCCTGTCCGGTTTTTGCGCGGCGGCCCGTTCCGCGGGCCGGATCCGGTCCGGTTTTTGCGCGGCGGCCCCGATCCGATCCGGTTTTTGCGCGGCGGCCCGTTCCGCGGGCCGGATCCGGTCCGGTTTTTGCGCGGCGGGCCCGATCCGCTCCGGTTTTTGCGCGGCAGCCCGTTCCGCGGGCCGGATCCGCTCCGGTTTTTGCGCGGTGGCCCCGATCCTGTCTGGTTTTTGCGCCGCGGCCCGTTCCGCGGGCCGGATCTGCTCCGGTTTTTGCGCGGCGGCACCGATCCGCTCCGGTTTTTGCGCGGCGGCCCGTTCCGCGGGCCGGATCCGCTCCGGTTTTTGCGCGGTGGCTCCGATCCGGTCCGGTTTTTGCGCGGCGGCCCGTTCCGCGGGCCGGATCCGGTCCGGTTTTTGCGCGGCGGCCCCGAGCCTGTCCGGTTTTTGCGCGGCGGCCCGTTCCGCGGGCCGGATCCGCTCCGGTTTTTGCGCGGCGGCCCCGAGCCGGTCCAGTTTTTGTGCCGCGGCCCTTTCCGCGGGCCGGATCCGCTCCGGTTTTTGCACGGCGGCCCGTTCCGCGGGCCGGATCCGCTCCGGTTTTTGTGCGGCGGCCCCGATCCGCTCCGGTTTTTGCGCGGCGGCCCGTTCTGCGGGCCGCATCCGCTCCGGTTTTTGCGCGGCGGCCCCGATCCTGTCCGATTTTTGCGCGGCGGCCCGTTCCGCGGGCCGGATCCGCTCCGGTTTTTGTGCGGCAGCCAGTTCCGCGGGCCGGAGCCGGTCCGGTTTTTGCACGGCGGCCCCCATCCGCTCCGGTTTTTGCGCGGCGGCCCGTTCCGCGGGCCGGATCCGGTCCGGTTTTTGCGCGGCGGCCCCGATCCGGTCCGGTTTTTGCGCGGCAGCCCGTTCCGCGGGCCGGATCCGCTCCGGTTTTTGCGCGGCGGCCCCGATCCGCTCCGGTTTTTGCGCGGTGGCCCGTTCCGCGGGCTGGATCCGCTCTGGTTTTTGCGCGGCGGCCCGTTCCGCGGGCCGCATCTGCTCCGGTTTTTGCGCGGTGGCTCCGATCCGGTCCGGTTTTTGCGCGGCGGCCCCTTCCGGGGTCCGGATCCGTTCCGGTTTTTGCGCGGCGGCCCCGATCCGCTCCGGTTTTTGCGCGGCGGCCCGTTCCGCGGGCCGCATCCGCTCCGGTTTTTGCGCGGCGGCCCCGATCCGGTCCGGTTTTTGCGCGGCAGCCCGTTCCGCGGGCCGCATCCCCTCCGGTTTTTGCGCGGTGGCTCCGATCCGGTCCGGTTTTTGCGCGGCGGCCCGTTCCGGGGTCCGGATCCGCTCCGGTTTTTGCGCGGCGGCCCGTTCCGCGGGCCGGATCCGCTCCGGTTTTTGCGCGGCTGCCCCGATCCGCTCCGGTTTTTGCGCGGCGGCCCGTTCCGCGGGCCGCATCCGCTCCGGTTTTTGCGCGGCGGCCCCGAGCCGGTCCGGTTTTTGCGCGGCGGCCCGTTCCGCGGGCCGCATCCGCTCCGGTTTTTGCGCGGCGGCCCCGAGCCGGTCCGGTTTTTGTGCCTCGGCCCTTCCCGCGGGCCGGATCCGCTCCGGTTTTTGCGCGGCGGCCCGTTCCGCGGGCCGGATCCGCTCCGGGTTTTGCGCGGCGGCCCCGATCCGCTCCGGTTTTTGCGCGGCGGCCCGTTCCGCGGGCCGCATCCGGTCCGGTTTTTGCGCGGCGGCCCCGATCCGGTCCGATTTTTGCGCGGCGGTCCGTTCCGCGGGCCGGATCCGCTCCGGTTTTTGCGCGGCGGCCCCGATCCGGTCCGATTTTTGCGCGGCGGCCCGTTCCGCGGGCCGGATCCGCTCCGGTTTTTGCGCGGCGGCCCCGATCCACTCTGGTTTTTGCGCGGCGGCCCGTTCCGCGGGCCGGATCCGGTCCGGTTTTTGCGCGGCGGCCCCGATCCGCTCCGGTTTTTGTGCCGCGGCCCGTTCCGCGGGCCGGATCCGCTCCGGTTTTTGCGCGGTGGCTCCGATCCGGTCCGGTTTTTGCGCGGTGGCCTGTTCCGCGGGCCGCATCCAGTCCGGTTTTTGCGCGGCGGCCCCGATCCGCTCCGGTTTTTGCGCCGCGGCCCGTTCCGCGGGCCGGATCCGGTCCGGTTTTTGCGCGGCGGCCCCGATCCGATCCGGTTTTTGCGCGGCGGCCCGTTCCGCGGGCCGCATCCGCTCCGGTTTTTGCGCGGCGGGCCCGATCCGCTCCGGTTTTTGCGCGGCAGCCCGTTCCGCGGGCCGGATCCGCTCCGGTTTTTGCGCGGCGGCCCCGATCCTGTCTGGTTTTTGCGCCGCGGCCCGTTCCGCGGGCCGGATCTGCTCCGGTTTTTGCGCGGCGGCCCCGATCCGCTCCGGTTTTTGCGCGGCGGCCCGTTCCGCGGGCCGGATCCGCTCCGGTTTTTGCGCGGCGGCCCCGATTCGGTCCGGTTTTTGCGCAGCGGCCCGTTCCGCGGGCCGCATCCGCTCCGGTTTTTGCGCGGCGGCCCCGATCCTGTCCGGTTTTTGCGCGGCGGCCCGTTCCGCGGGCCGGATCTGCTCCGGTTTTTGCGCGGCGGCTCCGATCCGGTCCGGTTTTTGCGCGGCGGCCCCGAGCCTGTCCGGTTTTTGCGCGGCGGCCCGTTCCGCGGGCCGGATCCGGTCCGGTTTTTGCGCGGCGGCCCCGATCCGATCCGGTTTTTGCGCGGCGGCCCGTTCCGCGGGCCGGATCCGGTCCGGTTTTTGCGCGGCGGGCCCGATCCGCTCCGGTTTTTGCGCGGCAGCCCGTTCCGCGGGCCGGATCCGCTCCGGTTTTTGCGCGGTGGCCCCGATCCTGTCTGGTTTTTGCGCCGCGGCCCGTTCCGCGGGCCGGATCTGCTCCGGTTTTTGCGCGGCGGCACCGATCCGCTCCGGTTTTTGCGCGGCGGCCCGTTCCGCGGGCCGGATCCGCTCCGGTTTTTGCGCGGTGGCTCCGATCCGGTCCGGTTTTTGCGCGGCGGCCCGTTCCGCGGGCCGGATCCGGTCCGGTTTTTGCGCGGCGGCCCCGAGCCTGTCCGGTTTTTGCGCGGCGGCCCGTTCCGCGGGCCGGATCCGCTCCGGTTTTTGCGCGGCGGCCCCGAGCCGGTCCAGTTTTTGTGCCGCGGCCCTTTCCGCGGGCCGGATCCGCTCCGGTTTTTGCACGGCGGCCCGTTCCGCGGGCCGGATCCGCTCCGGTTTTTGTGCGGCGGCCCCGATCCGCTCCGGTTTTTGCGCGGCGGCCCGTTCTGCGGGCCGCATCCGCTCCGGTTTTTGCGCGGCGGCCCCGATCCTGTCCGATTTTTGCGCGGCGGCCCGTTCCGCGGGCCGGATCCGCTCCGGTTTTTGTGCGGCAGCCAGTTCCGCGGGCCGGAGCCGGTCCGGTTTTTGCACGGCGGCCCCCATCCGCTCCGGTTTTTGCGCGGCGGCCCGTTCCGCGGGCCGGATCCGGTCCGGTTTTTGCGCGGCGGCCCCGATCCGGTCCGGTTTTTGCGCGGCAGCCCGTTCCGCGGGCCGGATCCGCTCCGGTTTTTGCGCGGCGGCCCCGATCCGCTCCGGTTTTTGCGCGGTGGCCCGTTCCGCGGGCCGGATCCGCTCTGGTTTTTGCGCGGCGGCCCGTTCCGCGGGCCGCATCTGCTCCGGTTTTTGCGCGGTGGCTCCGATCCGGTCCGGTTTTTGCGCGGCGGCCCCTTCCGGGGTCCGGATCCGGTCCGGTTTTTGCGCGGCGGCCCCGATCCGCTCCGGTTTTTGCGCGGCGGCCCGTTCCGCGGGCCGCATCCGCTCCGGTTTTTGCGCGGCGGCCCCGATCCGGTCCGGTTTTTGCGCGGCAGCCCGTTCCGCGGGCCGCATCCCCTCCGGTTTTTGCGCGGTGGCTCCGATCCGGTCCGGTTTTTGCGCGGCGGCCCGTTCCGGGGTCCGGATCCGCTCCGGTTTTTGCGCGGCGGCCCGTTCCGCGGGCCGGATCCGCTCCGGTTTTTGCGCGGCGGCCCCGATCCGCTCCGGTTTTTGCTCGGCGGCCCGTTCCGCGGGCCGCATCCGCTCCGGTTTTTGCGCGGCGGCCCCGAGCCGGTCCGGTTTTTGCGCGGCGGCCCGTTCCGCGGGCCGCATCCGCTCCGGTTTTTGCGCGGCGGCCCCGAGCCGGTCCGGTTTTTGTGCCTCGGCCCTTCCCGCGGGCCGGATCCGCTCCGGTTTTTGCGCGGCGGCCCGTTCCGCGGGCCGGATCCGCTCCGGGTTTTGCGCGGCGGCCCCGATCCGCTCCGGTTTTTGCGCGGCGGCCCGTTCCGCGGGCCGCATCCGGTCCGGTTTTTGCGCGGCGGCCCCGATCCGGTCCGATTTTTGCGCGGCGGTCCGTTCCGCGGGCCGGATCCGCTCCGGTTTTTGCGCGGCGGCCCCGATCCGGTCCGATTTTTGCGCGGCGGCCCGTTCCGCGGGCCGGATCCGCTCCGGTTTTTGCGCGGCGGCCCCGATCCACTCTGGTTTTTGCGCGGCGGCCCGTTCCGCGGGCCGGATCCGCTCCGGTTTTTGCGCGGCGGCCCCGATCCGCTCCGGTTTTTGTGCCGCGGCCCGTTCCGCGGGCCGGATCCGCTCCGGTTTTTGCGCGGTGGCTCCGATCCGGTCCGGTTTTTGCGCGGTGGCCTGTTCCGCGGGCCGCATCCAGTCCGGTTTTTGCGCGGCGGCCCCGATCCGCTCCGGTTTTTGCGCCGCGGCCCGTTCCGCGGGCCGGATCCGGTCCGGTTTTTGCGCGGCGGCCCCGATCCGATCCGGTTTTTGCGCGGCGGCCCGTTCCGCGGGCCGGATCCGGTCCGGTTTTTGCGCGGCGGCCCCGATCCGCTCCGGTTTTTGCGCGGCAGCCCGTTCCGCGGGCCGGATCCGCTCCGGTTTTTGTGCGGCGGCCCCGATCCTGTCTGGTTTTTGCGCCGCGGCCCGTTCCGCGGGCCGGATCTGCTCCGGTTTTTGCGCGGCGGCCCCGATCCGCTCCGGTTTTTGCGCGGCGGCCCGTTCCGCGGGCCGGATCCGCTCCGGTTTTTGCGCGGCGGCCCCGATCCGGTCCGGTTTTTGCGCAGCGGCCCGTTCCGCGGGCCGCATCCAGTCCGGTTTTTGCGCGGCGGCCCCGATCCTGTCCGGTTTTTGCGCGGCGGCCCGTTCCGCGGGCCGGATCTGCTCCGGTTTTTGCGCGGCGGCTCCGATCCGGTCCGGTTTTTGCGCGGCGGCCCGTTCCGCGGGCCGGATCCGGTCCGGTTTTTGCGCGGCGGCCCCGAGCCTGTCCGGTTTTTGCGCGGCGGCCCGTTCCGCGGGCCGGATCCGGTCCGGTTTTTGCGCGGCGGCCCCGAGCCGGTCCGGTTTTTGTGCCGCGGCCCTTTCCGCGGGCCGGATCCGCTGCGGTTTTTGCGCGGCAGCCCGTTCCGCGGGCCGGATCCGCTCCGGTTTTTGCGCGGTGGCCCTGATCCGGTCCGGTTTTTCCGCGGCGGCCCGTTCTGCGGGCCGCATCCGCTCCGGTTTTTGCGCGGCGGCCCCGATCCTGTCCGATTTTTGCGCGGCGGCCCGTTCCGCGGGCCGGATCCGCTCCGGTTTTTGCGCGGTGGCTCCGATCCGGTCCGGTTTTTGCGCGGTGGCCTGTTCCGCGGGCCGCATCCAGTCCGGTTTTTGCGCGGCGGCCCCGATCCGGTCCGGTTTTTGCGCCGCGGCCCGTTCCGCGGGCCGGATCCGGTCCGGTTTTTGCGCGGCGGCCCCGATCCGATCCGGTTTTTGCGCGGCGGCCCGTTCCGCGGGCCGGATCCGGTCCGGTTTTTGCGCGGCGGGCCCGATCCGCTCCGGTTTTTGCGCGGCAGCCCGTTCCGCGGGCCGGATCCGCTCCGGTTTTTGCGCGGGGGCCCCGATCCTGTCTGGTTTTTGCGCCGCGGCCCGTTCCGCGGGCCGGATCTGCTCCGGTTTTTGCGCGGCGGCACCGATCCGCTCCGGTTTTTGCGCGGCGGCCCGTTCCGCGGGCCGGATCCGCTCCGGTTTTTGCGCGGTGGCTCCGATCCGGTCCGGTTTTTGCGCGGCGGCCCGTTCTGCGGGCCGGATCCGGTCCGGTTTTTGCGCGGCGGCCCCGAGCCTGTCCGGTTTTTGCGCGGCGGCCCGATCCGCGGGCCGGATCCGCTCCGGTTTTTGCGCGGCGGCCCCGAGCCGGTCCAGTTTTTGTGCCGCGGCCCTTTCCGCGGGCCGGATCCGCTCCGGTTTTTGCGCGGCGGCCCGTTCCGCGGGCCGGATCCACTCCGGTTTTTGTGCGGCGGCCCCGATCCGCTCCGGTTTTTGCGCCGCGGCCCGTTCTGCGGGCCGCATCCGCTCCGGTTTTTGCGCGGCGGCCCCGATCCTGTCCGATTTTTGCGCGGCGGCCCGTTCCGCGGGCCGGATCCGCTCCGGTTTTTGTGCGGCAGCCAGTTCCGCGGGCCGGAGCCGGTCCGGTTTTTGCACGGCGGCCCCCATCCGCTCCGGTTTTTGCGCGGCGGCCCGTTCCGCGGGCCGGATCCGGTCCGGTTTTTGCGCGGCGGCCCCGATCCGGTCCGGTTTTTGCGCGGCAGCCCGTTCCGCGGGCCGGATCCGCTCCGGTTTTTGCGCGGCGGCCCCGATCCGCTCCGGTTTTTGCGCGGTGGCCCGTTCCGCGGGCCGGATCCGCTCTGGTTTTTGCGCGGCGGCCCGTTCCGCGGGCCGCATCTGCTCCGGTTTTTGCGCGGTGGCTCCGATCCGGTCCGGTTTTTGCGCGGCGGCCCCTTCCGGGGTCCGGATCCGGTCCGGTTTTTGCGCGGCGGCCCCGATCCGCTCCGGTTTTTGCGCGGCGGCCCGTTCCGCGGGCCGCATCCGCTCCGGTTTTTGCGCGGCGGCCCCGATCCGGTCCGGTTTTTGCGCGGCAGCCCGTTCCGCGGGCCGCATCCCCTCCGGTTTTTGCGCGGTGGCTCCGATCCGGTCCGGTTTTTGCGCGGCGGCCCGTTCCGGGGTCCGGATCCGCTCCGGTTTTTGCGCGGCGGCCCGTTCCGCGGGCCGCATCCGCTCCGGTTTTTGCGCGGCGGCCCCGATCCGGTCCGATTTTTGCGCGGCGGTCCGTTCCGCGGGCCGGATCCGCTCCGGTTTTTGCGCGGCGGCCCCGATCCGGTCCGATTTTTGCGCGGCGGCCCGTTCCGCGGGCCGGATCCGCTCCGGTTTTTGCGCGGCGGCCCCGATCCACTCTGGTTTTTGCGCGGCGGCCCGTTCCGCGGGCCGGATCCGCTCCGGTTTTTGCGCGGCGGCCCTGATCCGGTCCGGTTTTTGTGCCGCGGCCCGTTCCGCGGGCCGGATCCGCTCCGGTTTTTGCGCGGTGGCTCCGATCCGGTCCGGTTTTTGCGCGGTGGCCTGTTCCGCGGGCCGCATCCAGTCCGGTTTTTGCGCGGCGGCCCCGATCCGCTCCGGTTTTTGCGCAGCGGCCCGTTCCGCGGGCCGGATCCGGTCCGGTTTTTGCGCGGCGGCCCCGATCCGGTCCGGTTTTTGCGCGGCGGCCCGTTCCGCGGGCCGGATCCGGTCCGGTTTTTGCGCGGCGGGCCCGATCCGCTCCGGTTTTTGCGCGGCAGCCCGTTCCGCGGGCCGGATCCGCTCCGGTTTTTGCGCGGCGGCCCCGATCCTGTCTGGTTTTTGCGCCGCGGCCCGTTCCGCGGGCCGGATCTGCTCCGGTTTTTGCGCGGCGGCCCCGATCCGCTCCGGTTTTTGCGCGGCGGCCCGTTCCGCGGGCCGGATCCGCTCCGGTTTTTGCGCGGCGGCCCCGATCCGGTCCGGTTTTTGCGCCGCGGCCCGTTCCGCGGGCCGCATCCAGTCCGGTTTTTGCGCGGCGGCCCCGATCCTGTCCGGTTTTTGCGCGGCGGCCCGTTCCGCGGGCCGGATCTGCTCCGGTTTTTGCGCGGTGGCTCCGATCCGGTCCGGTTTTTGCGCGGCGGCCCGTTCCGCGGGCCGGATCCGGTCCGGTTTTTGCGCGGCGGCCCCGAGCCTGTCCGGTTTTTGCGCGGCGGCCCGTTCCGCGGGCCGGATCCGGTCCGGTTTTTGCGCGGCGGCCCCGAGCCGGTCCGGTTTTTGTGCCGCGGCCCTTTCCGCGGCCGGATCCGCTCCGGTTTTTGCGCGGCAGCCCGTTCCGCGGGCTGGATCCGCTCCGGTTTTTGCGCGGCGGCCCTGATCCGGTCCGGTTTTTTCCGCGGCGGCCCGTTCTGCGGGCCGCATCCGCTCCGGTTTTTGCGCGGCGGCCCCGATCCTGTCCGATTTTTGCGCGGCGGCCCGTTCCGCGGGCCGGATCCGCTCCGGTTTTTGCGCGGCGGCCCCGATCCGGTCCGATTTTTCCGCGGCGGCCCGTTCCGCGGGCCGGATCCGCTCTGGTTTTTGCGCGGCAGCCCCGATCCGGTCGGATTTTTGCGCGGAGGCCCGTTCTGCGGGCCGGATCCGGTCCGGTTTTTGCGCGGCGGCCCGTTCCGCGGGCCGGATCCGCTCCGGTTTTTGCGCGGCGGCCCCGATCCGCTCCGGTTTTTGCGCGGCGGCCCGTTCCGCGGGCCGCATCCGCTCCGGTTTTTGCGCGGCGGCCCCGATCCATTCCGGTTTTTGTGCGGCAGCCCGTTCCGCGGGCCGGATCCGCTCCAGTTTTTGCGCGGCGGCCCCGATCCGCTCCGATTTTTGCGCGGCGGCCCGTTCCGCTAGCCGGATCCGCTCCGGTTTTTGCGCGGCGGCCCTGATCCGCTCCGGTTTTTGCCTGGCGGCCCGTTCCGCGGGCTGGATCCGCTCTAGTTTTTGCGCGGCGGCGCCGATCCTGTCCGGTTTTTGCGCGGCGGCCCGTTCCGCGGGCCGGATTCAGTCCGGTTTTTGCGCGGCGGCCCCGATACGGTCCGGTTTTTGCGCGGCGGCCCGTTCCGCGCGCCGCATCCGCTCCGGTTTTTGCGCGGCGGCCCCGATCCTGTCCGGTTTTTGCGCGGCGGCCCGTTCCGCGGGCCGGATCCGCTCCGGTTTTTGCGCGGCGGCCCCGATCCGCTCCGGTTTTTGCGCGGCGGCCCCGATCCGCTCCGGTTTTTGCGCGGCGGCCTGTTCCGCTGGCCGGATCTGCTCCGGTTTTTGCGCGGCGGCCCATTCCGCGGGCTGGATCCGCTCCGGTTTTTGCGCGGCGGCCTCGATCCGGTCCGGTTTTTGCGCGGCGGCCCCGATCCGGTCCGATTTTTGCGCGGCGGCCCCGATCCTGTCCGGTTTTTGCGCAGCGGCCCGTTCCGCGGGCCGGAGCCGGTCCGGTTTTTGCGCGGCGGCCCCGAGCCGCTCCGGTTTTTGCGCGGCGGCCCGGATCCGGTCCGATTTTTGCGCGGCGGCCCATTCCGCAGGCTGGATCCGCTCCGGTTTTTGCGCGGCGGCCCCGATACGGTCCGGTTTTTGCGCGGCGGCCCGTTCCGCGGGCCGGATCCGGTCCGGTTTTTGCGCGGTGGCCCCGATCCGCTCCGGTTTTTGCGCGGCGGCCCGTTCCGCGGGCCGGATCCGCTCCGGTTTTTGCGCGGCGGCCCCCATCCGCTCCGGTTTTTGCGCGGCGGCCCGTTCCGCGGGCCGGATCCGCTCCGGTTTTTGCGCGGCGGCCCCGATCCGGTCCGGTTTTTGCGCGGCGGCCCGTTCCGCGGGCCAGATCCGCTCCGCTTTTTGCGCGGCGGCCCCGATCCGGTCCGGTTTTTGCGCGGCGGCCCGTTCCGCGGGCCGGATCCGCTCCGGTTTTTGCGCGGCAGCCCCGAGCCGGTCTGGTTTTTGCGCGGCGGCCCGTTCCGCGGGCCGGATCCGCTCCGGTTTTTGCGCGGCGGCCCCGATCCGCTCCGGCTTTTGCGCGGCGGCCTGTTCCGCGGGCCGGATCCGCTCCGGTTTTTGCGCGGCGGCCCCGATCCACTCTGGTTTTTGCGCGGCGGCCCGTTCCGCGGGCCGGATCCGGTCCGGTTTTTGCGCGGCGGCCCCGATCCGCTCCGGTTTTTGTGCCGCGGCCCGTTCCGCGGGCCACATCCGCTCCGGTTTTTGCGCGGTGGCTCCGATCCGCTCCGGTTTTTGCGCGGTGGCCCGTTCCGCGGGCCGCATCCGGTCCGGTTTTTGCGCGGCGGCACCGATCCGGTCCGGTTTTTGCGCGGCGGCCCGTTCCGCGGGCCGGATCCGGTCCGGTTTTTGCGCGGCGGCCCCGATCCGCTCCGGTTTTTGCGCAGCGGCCCGTTCCGCGGGCCGGATCCGCTCCGGTTTTTGCGCGGCGGGCCCGATCCGCTCCGGTTTTTGCGCCGCGGCCAGTTCCGCGGGCCGGATCCGCTCCGGTTTTTGCGCGGCGGCCCCGATCCTGTCCGGTTTTTGCGCGGCGGCCCGTTCCGCGGGCCGGATCCAGTCCGGTTTTTGCGCGGCGGCCCCGATACGGTCCGGTTTTTGCGCGGCGGCCCGTTCCGCGGGCCGGATCCGGTCCGGTTTTTGCGCGGCGGCCCCGATCCGCTCCGGTTTTTGCGCGGCGGCCCGTTCCGCGGGCCGGATCCGCTCCGGTTTATGCGCGGCGGCCCCGATACGGTCCGGTTTTTGCGCCGCGGCCCGTTCCGCGGGCCGGATCCGCTCCGGTTTTTGCGCGGCGGCCCCGATCCGGTCCGATTTTTGCGCGTCGGCCCGTTCCGCGGGCCGGATCCGCTCCGGTTTTTGCGCGGCAGCCCCGATCCTCTCCGGTTTTTGCGCGGTGGCCCGTTCCGCGGGCCGGATCCGCTCCGGTTTTTGCGCGGCGGCCCCGATCCGCTCCGGTTTTTGCGCGGCGGCCCGTTCCGTGGGCCGCATCCACTCCGGTTTTTGCGCGGCGGCCCCGAGCCGCTCCGGTCTTTGCGCGGCGGCCCGTTCCGCGGGGCGGATCCGATCCGGTTTTTGCGCGGCGGCCCCGATCCGGTCCGATTTTTGCGCGGTGGCCCGTTCCGCGGGCCGGATCCGCTCCGGTTTTTGCGCGGCGGCCCCGATCCCGTACGGTTTTTGTGCGGCAGCCCGTTCCGCGGGCCGGAGCCGGTCCGGTTTTTGCGCGGCGGCCCCGATCCGATCCGGTTTTTGCGCGGCGGCCCGTTCCGCGGGCCGGATCCGCTCCGGTTTTTGCGCGGCGGGCCCGATCCGCTCCGGTTTTTGCGCGGCAGCCCGTTCCGCGGGCCGGATCCGCTCCGGTTTTTGCGCGGCGGCCCCGAGTCTGTCTGGTTTTTGCGCCGCGGCCCGTTCCGCGGGCCGGATCTGCTCCGGTTTTTGCGCGGCGGCCCCGATCCGCTCCGGTTTTTGCGCGGCGGCCCGTTCCGCGGGCCGGATCCGATCCGGTTTTTGCGCGGCGGCCCCGATCCGGTCCGGTTTTTGCGCCGCGGCCCGTTCCGCGGGCCGGATCCGCTCCGGTTTTTGCGCGGCGGCCCCGATCCGCTCCGGTTTTTGCGCGGCGGCCCGTTCCGCGGGCCGGATCCGGTCCGGTTTTTGCGCGGCGGCCCCGATCCGGTCCGATTTTTGCGCGGCGGCCCGTTCCGCGGGCCGGATCCGCTCCGGTTTTTGCGCGGCGGCCCCGATCCACTCTGGTTTTTGCGCGGCGGCCCGTTCCGCGGGCCGGATCCGGTCCGGTTTTTGCGCGGCGGCCCCGATCCGCTCCGGTTTTTGTGCCGCGGCCCGTTCCGCGGGCCGGATCCGCTCCGGTTTTTGCGCGGTGGCTCCGATCCGGTCCGGTTTTTGCGCGGTGGCCTGTTCCGCGGGCCGCATCCAGTCCGGTTTTTGCGCGGCGGCCCCGATCCGCTCCGGTTTTTGCGCCGCGGCCCGTTCCGCGGGCCGGATCCGGTCCGGTTTTTGCGCGGCGGCCCCGATCCGATCCGGTTTTTGCGCGGCGGCCCGTTCCGCGGGCCGGATCCGGTCCGGTTTTTGCGCGGCGGGCCCGATCCGCTCCGGTTTTTGCGCGGCAGCCCGTTCCGCGGGCCGGATCCGCTCCGGTTTTTGCGCGGCGGCCCCGATCCTGTCTGGTTTTTGCGCCGCGGCCCATTCCGCGGGCCGGATCTGCTCCGGTTTTTGCGCGGCGGCCCCGATCCGCTCCGGTTTTTGCGCGGCGGCCCGTTCCGCGGGCCGGATCCGCTCCGGTTTTTGCGCGGCGGCCCCGATCCGCTCCGGTTTTTGCGCCGCGGCCCATTCCGCGGGCCGCATCCAGTCCGGTTTTTGCGCGGCGGCCCCGATCCTGTCCGGTTTTTGCGCGGCGGCCCGTTCCGCGGGCCGGATCTGCTCCGGTTTTTGCGCGGTGGCTCCGATCCGGTCCGGTTTTTGCGCGGCGGCCCGTTCCGCGGGCCGGATCCGGTCCGGTTTTTGCGCGGTGGCCCCGAGCCTGTCCGGTTTTTGCGCGGCGGCCCGTTCCGCGGGCCGGATCCGGTCCGGTTTTTGCGCGGCGGCCCCGAGCCGGTCCGGTTTTTGTGCCGCGGCCCTTTCCGCGGGCCGGATCCGCTCCGGTTTTTGCGCGGCAGCCCGTTCCGCGGGCCGGATCCGCTCCGGTTTTTGCGCGGTGGCCCTGATCCGGTCCGGTTTTTCCGCGGCGGCCCGTTCTGCGGGCCGCATCCGCTCCGGTTTTTGCGCGGCGGCCCCGATCCTGTCCGATTTTTGCGCGGCGGCCCGTTCCGCGGGCCGGATCCGCTCCGGTTTTTGCGCGGCGGCCCCGATCCGGTCCGATTTTTCCGCGGCGGCCCGTTCCGCGGGCCGGATCCGCTCCGGTTTTTGCGCGGCAGCCCCGATCCGGTCGGATTTTTGCGCGGAGGCCCGTTCTGCGGGCCGGATCCGGTCCGGTTTTTGCGCGGCGGCCCGTTCCGCGGGCCGGATCCGCTCCGGTTTTTGCGCGGCGGCCCCGATCCGGTCCGGTTTTTGTGCGGCAGCCCGTTCCGCGGGCCGGATCCGCTCCAGTTTTTGCGCGGCGGCCCCGATCCGCTCCGATTTTTGCACGGCGGCCCGTTCCGCTAGCCGGAGCCGGTCCGGTTTTTGCACGGCGGCCCTGATCCGCTCCGGTTTTTGCCTTGCGGCCCGTTCCGCGGGCTGGATCCGCTCTAGTTTTTGCGCGGCGGCGCCGATCCTGTCCGGTTTTTGCGCGGCGGCCCGTTCCGCGGGCCGGATTCAGTCCGGTTTTTGCGCGGCGGCCCCGATACGGTCCGGTTTTTGCGCGGCGGCCCGTTCCGCGCGCCGCATCCGCTCCGGTTTTTGCGCGGCGGCCCCGATCCGCTCCGGTTTTTGCGCGGCGGCCCCGATCCGCTCCGGTTTTTGCGCGGCGGCCCGTTCCGCGGGCCGGATCCGCTCCGGTTTTTGCGCGGCGGCCCCGATCCGGTCCGGTTTTTGCGCCGCGGCCCGTTCCGCGGGCCGGATCCGGTCCGCTTTTTGCGCGGCGGCCCCGATCCGGTCCGGTTTTTCCGCGGCGGCCCGTTCCGCGGGCCGGATCCGCTCCGGTTTTTGCGCGGCGGGCCCGATCCGCTCCGGTTTTTGCGCGGCGGCCCGTTCCGCGGGCCGGATCCGCTCCGGTTTTTGCGCGGCGGCCCCGATCCTGTCCGATTTTTGCGCGGCGGCCCGTTCCGCGGGCCGGATCCGCTCCGGTTTTTGCGCGGCGGCCCCGATCCGGTCCGATTTTTCCGCAGCGGCCCGTTCCGCGGGCCGGATCCGCTCTGGTTTTTGCGCGGCAGCCCCGATCCGGTCGGATTTTTGCGCGGAGGCCCGTTCTGCGGGCCGGATCCGGTCCGGTTTTTGCGCGGCGGCCCGTTCCGCGGGCCGGATCCGCTCCGGTTTTTGCGCGGCGGCCCCGATCCACTCCGGTTTTTGTGCGGCAGCCCGTTCCGCGGGCCGGATCCGCTCCAGTTTTTGCGCGGCGGCCCCGATCCGCTCCGATTTTTGCGCGGCGGCCCGTTCCGCTAGCCGGATCCGCTCCGGTTTTTGCGCGGCGGCCCTGATCCGCTCCGGTTTTTGCCTGGCGGCCCGTTCCGCGGGCTGGATCCGCTCTAGTTTTTGCGCGGCGGCGCCGATCCTGTCCGGTTTTTGCGCGGCGGCCCGTTCCGCGGGCCGGATTCAGTCCGGTTTTTGCGCGGCGGCCCCGATCCGGTCCGGTTTTTGCGCCGCGGCCCGTTCCGCGGGCCGGATCCGGTCCGGTTTTTGCGCGGCGGCCCCGATCCGCTCCGGTTTTTGTGCCGCGGCCCGTTCCGCGGGCCACATCCGCTCCGGTTTTTGCGCGGTGGCTCCGATCCGCTCCGGTTTTTGCGCGGTGGCCCGTTCCGCGGGCCGCATCCGGTCCGGTTTTTGCGCGGCGGCCCCGATCCGGTCCGGTTTTTGCGCCGCGGCCCGTTCCGCGGGCCGGATCCGGTCCGGTTTTTGCGCGGCGGCCCCGATCCGCTCCGGTTTTTGCGCGGCGGCCCGTTCCGCGGGCCGGATCCGCTCCGGTTTTTGCGCGGCGGGCCCGATCCGCTCCGGTTTTTGCGCGGCGGCCCGTTCCGCGGGCCGGATCCGCTCCGGTTTTTGCGCGGCGGCCCCGATCCTGTCCGGTTTTTGCGCGGCGGCCCGTTCCGCGGGCCGGATCCAGTCCGGTTTTTGCGCGGCGGCCCCGATACGGTCCGGTTTTTGCGCGGCGGCCCGTTCCGCGGGCCGGAGCCGGTCCGGTTTTTGCGCGGCGGCCCCGATCCGCTCCGGTTTTTGCGCGGCGGCCCGTTCCGCGGGCCGGATCCGCTCCGGTTTATGCGCGGCGGCCCCGATACGGTCCGGTTTTTGCGCCGCGGCCCGTTCCGCGGGCCGGATCCGCTCCGGTTTTTGCGCGGCGGCCCCGAGCCGGTCCGGTTTTTGCGCGGCGGCCCGTTCCGCGGGCCGGATCCGATCCGGTTTTTGCGCGGTGGCTCCGATCCGGTCCGGTTTTTGCGCGGCGGCCCCGATCCGCTCCGGTTTTTGCGCCGCGGCCCGTTCCGCGGGCCGCATCCGCTCCGGTTTTTGCGCGGTGGCTCCGATCCGGTCCGGTTTTTGCGCGGCGGCCCGTTCCGGGGTCCGGATCCGCTCCGGTTTTTGCGCCGCGGCCCGTTCCGCGGGCCGGATCCGGTCCGGTTTTTGCGCGGCGGCCGCGATCCGCTCCGGTTTTTGCGCGGCGGCCCGTTCCGCTAGCCGGATCCGCTCCGGTTTTTGCGCGGCGGCATCGAGCCGGTCCGGTTTTTGCGCGGCGGCCCGTTCCGCGGGACGGATCCGCTCCGCTTTTTGCGCGGCGGCCCCGATCCGGTCTGGTTTTTCCGCGGCGGCCCGTTCCGCGGGCTGGATCCGGTCCGGTTTTTGCGCGGCGGCCCCGATCCGCTCCGGTTTTTGCGCGGCGGCCCGTTCCGCGGGCCGGATCCGGTCCGGTTTTTGCGCGGCGGGCCCGATCCGCTCCGGTTTTTGCGCGGCGGCCCGTTCCGCGGGCCGGATCCAGTCCGGTTTTTGCGCGGCGGCCCCGATCCTGTCTGGTTTTTGCGCCGCGGCCCGTTCCGCGGGCCGGATCTGCTCCGGTTTTTGCGCGGCGGCCCCGATCCGGTCCGGTTTTTGCGCGGCGGCCCGTTCCGCGGGCCGGATCCGCTCCGGTTTTTGCGCGGCGGCCCCGATACGGTCCGGTTTTTGCGCGGCGGCCCGTTCCGCGGGCCGGATCCGCTCCGGTTTTTGCGCGGCGGCCCCGATCCGCTCCGGTTTTTGTGCGGTGCACGTTCCGCGGGCCGGAGCCGGTCCGGTTTTTGCACGGCGGCCCCGATCCGCTCCGGTTTTTGCGCGGCGGCCCGTTCCGTGGGCCGCATCCTCTCCGGTTTTTGCGCGGCGGCCCGTTCCGCGGGCCGGATCCGGTCCGGTTTTTGCGCGGTGGCCCCGATCCGGTCCGATTTTTGCGCGGCGGCCCGTTCTGCGGGCCGGATCCGCTCCGTTTTTTGCCCGGCGGCCCCTATCCGGTCCGATTTTTGCGCGGCGGCCCGTTCCGCGGACCGGATCCGCTCCGGTTTTTGCGCGGCGGCCCCGAGCCGGTCCGGTTTTTGCGCGGTGGCCCGTTCCGCGGGCCGGATCCGCTCCGGTTTTTGCGCGGCGGCCCCGATCCGCTCCGGTTTTTGCGCGGCGGCCCGTTCCGTGGGCCGCATCCGCTCCGGTTTTTGCGCGGCGGCCCCGAGCCGGTCCGGTCTTTGCGCGGCGGCCCGTTCCGCGGGGCGGATCCGATCCGGTTTTTGCGCGGCGGCCCCGATCCGGTCCGATTTTTGCGCGGTGGCCCGTTCCGCGGGCCGGATCCGCTCCGGTTTTTGCGCGGCGGCCCCGATCCCGTACGGTTTTTGTGCGGCAGCCCGTTCCGCGGGCCGGAGCCGGTCCGGTTTTTGCGCGGCGGCCCCGATCCGATCCGGTTTTTGCGCGGCGGCCCGTTCCGCGGGCCGGATCCGCTCCGGTTTTTGCGCGGCGGGCCCGATCCGCTCCGGTTTTTGCGCGGCAGCCCGTTCCGCGGGCCGGATCCGCTCCGGTTTTTGCGCGGCGGCCCCGAGCCGGTCCGGTTTTTGTGCCGCGGCCCTTTCCGCGGCCGGATCCGCTCCGGTTTTTGCGCGGCAGCCCGTTCCGCGGGCCGGATCCGCTCCGGTTTTTGCGCGGCGGCCCTGATCCGGTCCGGTTTTTCCGCGGCGGCCCGTTCTGCGGGCCGCATCCGCTCCGGTTTTTGCGCGGCGGCCCCGATCCTGTCCGATTTTTGCGCGGCGGCCCGTTCCGCGGGCCGGATCCGCTCCGGTTTTTGCGCGGCGGCCCCGATCCGGTCCGATTTTTCCGCGGCGGCCCGTTCCGCGGGCCGGATCCGCTCTGGTTTTTGCGCGGCAGCCCCGATCCGGTCGGATTTTTGCGCGGAGGCCCGTTCTGCGGGCCGGATCCGGTCCGGTTTTTGCGCGGCGGCCCGTTCCGCGGGCCGGATCCGGTCCGGTTTTTGCGCGGCGGCCCCGATCCGCTCCGGTTTTTGCGCGGCGGCCCGTTCCGCGGGCCGCATCCGCTCCGGTTTTTGCGCGGCGGCCCCGATCCACTCCGGTTTTTGTGCGGCAGCCCGTTCCGCGGGCCGGATCCGCTCCAGTTTTTGCGCGGCGGCCCCGATCCGCTCCGATTTTTGCGCGGCGGCCCGTTCCGCTAGCCGGATCCGCTCCGGTTTTTGCGCGGCGGCCCTGATCCGCTCCGGTTTTTGCCTGGCGGCCCGTTCCGCGGGCTGGATCCGCTCTAGTTTTTGCGCGGCGGCGCCGATCCTGTCCGGTTTTTGCGCGGCGGCCCGTTCCGCGGGCCGGATTCAGTCCGGTTTTTGCGCGGCGGCCCCGATACGGTCCGGTTTTTGCGCGGCGGCCCGTTCCGCGCGCCGCATCCGCTCCGGTTTTTGCGCGGCGGCCCCGATCCTGTCCGGTTTTTGCGCGGCGGCCCGTTCCGCGGGCCGAATCCGCTCCGGTTTTTGCGCGGCGGCCCCGATCCGCTCCGGTTTTTGCGCGGCGGCCCCGATCCGCTCCGGTTTTTGCGCGGCGGCCCGTTCCGCTGGCCGGATCCGCTCCGGTTTTTGCGCGGCGGCCCATTCCGCGGGCTGGATCCGCTCCGGTTTTTGCGCGGCGGCCCCGATCCGGTCCGATTTTTGCGCGGCGGCCCCGATCCTGTCCGGTTTTTGCGCAGCGGCCCGTTCCGCGGGCCGGAGCCGGTCCGGTTTTTGCGCGGCGGCCCCGAGCCGCTCCGGTTTTTGCGCGGCGGCCCGGATCCGGTCCGATTTTTGCGCGGCGGCCCATTCCGCAGGCTGGATCCGCTCCGGTTTTTGCGCGGCGGCCCCGATACGGTCCGGTTTTTGCGCGGCGGCCCGTTCCGCGGGCCGGATCCGGTCCGGTTTTTGCGCGGTGGCCCCGATCCGCTCCGGTTTTTGCGCGGCGGCCCGTTCCGCGGGCCGGATCCGCTCCGGTTTTTGCGCGGCGGCCCCGATCCGCTCCGGTTTTTGCGCGGCGGCCCGTTCCGCGGGCCGGATCCGCTCCGGTTTTTGCGCGGCGGCCCCGATCCGGTCCGGTTTTTGCGCGGCGGCCCGTTCCGCGGGCCGGATCCGCTCCGCTTTTTGCGCGGCGGCCCCGATCCGGTCCGGTTTTTCCGCGGCGGCCCGTTCCGCGGGCCGGATCCGCTCCGGTTTTTGCGCGGCAGCCCCGAGCCGGTCTGGTTTTTGCGCGGCGGCCCGTTCCGCGGGCCGGATCCGCTCCGGTTTTTGCGCGGCGGCCCCGATCCGCTCCGGCTTTTGCGCGGCGGCCTGTTCCGCGGGCCGGATCCGCTCCGGTTTTTGCGCGGCGGCCCCGATCCACTCTGGTTTTTGCGCGGCGGCCCGTTCCGCGGGCCGGATCCGCTCCGGTTTTTGCGCGGCGGCCCCGAGCCGGTCCGGTTTTTGTGCCGCGGCCCGTTCCGCGGGCCACATCCGCTCCGGTTTTTGCGCGGTGGCTCCGATCCGCTCCGGTTTTTGCGCGGTGGCCCGTTCCGCGGGCCGCATCCGGTCCGGTTTTTGCGCGGCGGCACCGATCCGGTCCGGTTTTTGCGCCGCGGCCCGTTCCGCGGGCCGGATCCGGTCCGGTTTTTGCGCGGCGGCCCCGATCCGCTCCGGTTTTTGCGCAGCGGCCCGTTCCGCGGGCCGGATCCGCTCCGGTTTTTGCGCGGCGGGCCCGATCCGCTCCGGTTTTTGCGCGGCGGCCCGTTCCGCGGGCCGGATCCGCTCCGGTTTTTGCGCGGCGGCCCCGATCCTGTCCGGTTTTTGCGCGGCGGCCCGTTCCGCGGGCCGGATCCAGTCCGGTTTTTGCGCGGCGGCCCCGATACGGTCCGGTTTTTGCGCGGCGGCCCGTTCCGCGGGCCGGATCCGCTCCGGTTTATGCGCGGCGGCCCCGATACGGTCCGGTTTTTGCGCGGCGGCCCGTTCCGCGGGCCGGATCCGCTCCGGTTTTTGCGCGGCGGCCCCGATCCGGTCCGATTTTTGCGCGTCGGCCCGTTCCGCGGGCCGGATCCGCTCCGGTTTTTGCGCGGCAGCCCCGATCCTCTCCGGTTTTTGCGCGGTGGCCCGTTCCGCGGGCCGGATCCGCTCCGGTTTTTGCGCGGCGGCCCCGATCCGCTCCGGTTTTTGCGCGGCGGCCCGTTCCGTGGGCCGCATCCACTCCGGTTTTTGCGCGGCGGCCCCGAGCCGCTCCGGTCTTTGCGCGGCGGCCCGTTCCGCGGGGCGGATCCGATCCGGTTTTTGCGCGGCGGCGCCGATCCGGTCCGATTTTTGCGCGGTGGCCCGTTCCGCGGGCCGGATCCGCTCCGGTTTTTGCGCGGCGGCCCCGATCCCGTACGGTTTTTGTGCGGCAGCCCGTTCCGCGGGCCGGAGCCGGTCCGGTTTTTGCGCGGCGGCCCCGATCCGATCCGGTTTTTGCGCGGCGGCCCGTTCCGCGGGACGGATCCGCTCCGGTTTTTGCGCGGCGGGCCCGATCCGCTCCGGTTTTTGCGCGGCAGCCCGTTCCGCGGGCCGGATCCGCTCCGGTTTTTGCGCGGCGGCCCCGAGCCTGTCTGGTTTTTGCGCCGCGGCCCGTTCCGCGGGCCGGATCTGCTCCGGTTTTTGCGCGGCGGCCCCGATCCGCTCCGGTTTTTGCGCGGCGGCCCGTTCCGCGGGCCGGATCCGATCCGGTTTTTGCGCGGCGGCCCCGATCCGGTCCGGTTTTTGCGCCGCGGCCCGTTCCGCGGGCGGGATCCGCTCCGGTTTTTGCGCGGCGGCCCCGATCCGCTCCGGTTTTTGCGCGGCAGCCCGTTCCGCGGGCCGGATCCGGTCCGGTTTTTGCGCGGCGGCCCCGATCCGGTCCGATTTTTCCGCGGCGGCCCGTTCCGCGGGCCGGATCCGCTCCGGTTTTTGCGCGGCGGCCCCGATCCACTCTGGTTTTTGCGCGGCGGCCCGTTCCGCGGGCCGGATCCGGTCCGGATTTTGCGCGGCGGCCCCGATCCGCTCCGGTTTTTGTGCCGCGGCCCGTTCCGCGGGCCGGATCCGCTCCGGTTTTTGCGCGGTGGCTCCGATCCGGTCCGGTTTTTGCGCGGTGGACTGTTCCGCGGGCCGCATCCAGTCCGGTTTTTGCGCGGCGGCCCCGATCCGCTCCGGTTTTTGCGCCGCGGCCCGTTCCGCGGGCCGGATCCGGTCCGGTTTTTGCGCGGCGGCCCCGATCCGATCCGGTTTTTGCGCGGCGGCCCGTTCCGCGGGCCGGATCCGGTCCGGTTTTTGCGCGGCGGGCCCGATCCGCTCCGGTTTTTGCGCGGCAGCCCGTTCCGCGGGCCGGATCCGCTCTGGTTTTTGCGCGGCGGCCCCGATCCTGTCTGGTTTTTGCGCCGCGGCCCGTTCCGCGGGCCGGATCTGCTCCGGTTTTTGCGCGGCGGCCCCGATCCGCTCCGGTTTTTGCGCGGCGGCCCGTTCCGCGGGCCGGATCCGCTCCGGTTTTTGCGCGGCGGCCCCGATCCGCTCCGGTTTTTGCGCCGCGGCCCGTTCCGCGGGCCGCATCCAGTCCGGTTTTTGCGCGGCGGCCCCGATCCTGTCCGGTTTTTGCGCGGCGGCCCGTTCCGCGGGCCGGATCTGCTCCGGTTTTTGCGCGGTGGCTCCGATCCGGTCCGGTTTTTGCGCGGCGGCCCGTTCCGCGGGCCGGATCCGCTCCGGTTTTTGCGCGGTGGCCCCGAGCCTGTCCGGTTTTTGCGCGGCGGCCCGTTCCGCGGGCCGGATCCGGTCCGGTTTTTGCGCGGCGGCCCCGAGCCGGTCCGGTTTTTGTGCCGCGGCCCTTTCCGCGGGCCGGATCCGCTCCGGTTTTTGCGCGGCAGCCCGTTCCGCGGGCCGGATCCGCTCCGGTTTTTGCGCGGCGGCCCTGATCCGGTCCGGTTTTTCCGCGGCGGCCCGTTCTGCGGGCCGCATCCGCTCCGGTTTTTGCGCGGCGGCCCCGATCCTGTCCGATTTTTGCGCGGCGGCCCGTTCCGCGGGCCGGATCCGCTCCGGTTTTTGCGCGGCGGCCCCGATCCGGTCCGATTTTTCCGCGGCGGCCCGTTCCGCGGGCCGGATCCGCTCTGGTTTTTGCGCGGCAGCCCCGATCCGGTCGGATTTTTGCGCGGAGGCCCGTTCTGCGGGCCGGATCCGGTCCGGTTTTTGCGCGGCGGCCCGTTCCGCGGGCCGGATCCGCTCCGGTTTTTGCGCGGCGGCCCCGATCCGGTCCGGTTTTTGTGCGGCAGCCCGTTCCGCGGGCCGGATCCGCTCCAGTTTTTGCGCGGCGGCCCCGATCCGCTCCGATTTTTGCACGGCGGCCCGTTCCGCTAGCCGGAGCCGGTCCGGTTTTTGCACGGCGGCCCTGATCCGCTCCGGTTTTTGCCTGGCGGCCCGTTCCGCGGGCTGGATCCGCTCTAGTTTTTGCGCGGCGGCGCCGATCCTGTCCGGTTTTTGCGCGGCGGCCCGTTCCGCGGGCCGGATTCAGTCCGGTTTTTGCGCGGTGGCCCCGATCCGCTCCGGTTTTTGCGCGGCGGCCCGTTCCGCGCGCCGCATCCGCTCCGGTTTTTGCGCGGCGGCCCCGATCCGCTCCGGTTTTTGCGCGGCGGCCCCGATCCGCTCCGGTTTTTGCGCGGCGGCCCGTTCTGCGGGCCGGATCCGCTCCGGTTTTTGCGCGGCGGCCCCGATCCGGTCCGGTTTTTGCGCCGCGGCCCGTTCCGCGGGCCGGATCCGGTCCGCTTTTTGCGCGGCGGCCCCGATCCGGTCCGGTTTTTCCGCGGCGGCCCGTTCCGCGGGCCGGATCCGCTCCGGTTTTTGCGCGGCGGGCCCGATCCGCTCCGGTTTTTGCGCGGCGGCCCGTTCCGCGGGCCGGATCCGCTCCGGTTTTTGCGCGGCGGCCCCGATCCTGTCCGATTTTTGCGCGGCGGCCCGTTCCGCGGGCCGGATCCGCTCCGGTTTTTGCGCGGCGGCCCCGATCCGGTCCGATTTTTCCGCGGCGGCCCGTTCCGCGGGCCGTATCCGCTCTGGTTTTTGCGCGGCAGCCCCGATCCGGTCGGATTTTTGCGCGGAGGCCCGTTCTGCGGGCCGGATCCGGTCCGGTTTTTGCGCGGCGGCCCGTTCCGCGGGCCGGATCCGCTCCGGTTTTTGCGCGGCGGCCCCGATCCACTCCGGTTTTTGTGCGGCAGCCCGTTCCGCGGGCCGGATCCGCTCCAGTTTTTGCGCGGCGGCCCCGATCCGCTCCGATTTTTGCGCGGCGGCCCGTTCCGCTAGCCGGATCCGCTCCGGTTTTTGCGCGGCGGCCCTGATCCGCTCCGGTTTTTGCCTGGCGGCCCGTTCCGCGGGCTGGATCCGCTCTAGTTTTTGCGCGGCGGCGCCGATCCTGTCCGGTTTTTGCGCGGCGGCCCGTTCCGCGGGCCGGATTCAGTCCGGTTTTTGCGCGGCGGCCCCGATACGGTCCGGTTTTTGCGCGGCGGCCCGTTCCGCGCGCCGCATCCGCTCCGGTTTTTGCGCGGCGGCCCCGATCCTGTCCGGTTTTTGCGCGGCGGCCCGTTCCGCGGGCCGAATCCGCTCCGGTTTTTGCGCGGCGGCCCCGATCCGCTCCGGTTTTTGCGCGGCGGCCCCGATCCGCTCCGGTTTTTGCGCGGCGGCCCGTTCCGCGGGCCGGATCCGCTCCGGTTTTTGCGCGGCGGCCCCGATCCGGTCCGGTTTTTGCGCGGCGGCCCGTTCCGCGGGCCGGATCCGGTCCGCTTTTTGCGCGGCGGCCCCGATCCGGTCCGGTTTTTCCGCGGCGGCCCGTTCCGCGGGCCGGATCCGCTCCGGTTTTTGCGCGGCAGCCCCGAGCCGGTCTGGTTTTTGCGCGGCGGCCCGTTCTGCGGGCCGGATCCGCTCCGGTTTTTGCGCGGCGGCCCCGATCCGCTCCGGCTTTTGCGCGGCGGCCTGTTCCGCGGGCCGGATCCGCTCCGGTTTTTGCGCGGCGGCCCCGATCCGGTCCGGTTTTTGCGCCGCGGCCCGTTCCGCGGGCCGGATCCGGTCCGGTTTTTGCGCGGCGGCCCCGATCCGCTCCGGTTTTTGTGCCGCGGCCCGTTCCGCGGGCCACATCCGCTCCGGTTTTTGCGCGGTGGCTCCGATCCGCTCCGGTTTTTGCGCGGTGGCCCGTTCCGCGGGCCGCATCCGGTCCGGTTTTTGCGCGGCGGCCCCGATCCGGTCCGGTTTTTGCGCCGCGGTCCGTTCCGCGGGCCGGATCCAGTCCGGTTTTTGCGCGGCGGCCCCGATACGGTCCGGTTTTTGCGCGGCGGCCCGTTCCGCGGGCCGGAGCCGGTCCGGTTTTTGCGCGGCGGCCCCGATCCGCTCCGGTTTTTGCGCGGCGGCCCGTTCCGCGGGCCGGATCCGCTCCGGTTTATGCGCGGCGGCCCCGATACGGTCCGGTTTTTGCGCCGCGGCCCGTTCCGCGGGCCGGATCCGCTCCGGTTTTTGCGCGGCGGCCCCGAGCCGGTCCGGTTTTTGCGCGGCGGCCCGTTCCGCGGGCCGGATCCGATCCGGTTTTTGCGCGGTGGCTCCGATCCGGTCCGGTTTTTGCGCGGCGGCCCCGATCCGCTCCGGTTTTTGCGCGGTGGCCCGTTCCGCGGGCCGCATCCGATCCGGTTTTTGCGCGGCGGCCCCGATCCGCTCCGATTTTTGCGCCGCGGCCCGTTCCGCGGGCCGCATCCGCTCCGGTTTTTGCGCGGTGGCTCCGATCCGCTCCGGTTTTTGCGCGGCGGCCCGTTCCGGGGTCCGGATCCGCTCCGGTTTTTGCGCCGCGGCCCGTTCCGCGGGCCGGATCCGGTCCGGTTTTTGCGCGGCGGCCGCGATCCGCTCCGGTTTTTGCGCGGCGGCCCGTTCCGCTAGCCGGATCCGCTCCGGTTTTTGCGCGGCGGCATCGAGCCGGTCCGGTTTTTGCGCGGCGGCCCGTTCCGCGGGACGGATCCGCTCCGCTTTTTGCGCGGCGGCCCCGATCCGGTCTGGTTTTTCCGCGGCGGCCCGTTCCGCGGGCTGGATCCGGTCCGGTTTTTGCGCGGCGGCCCCGATCCGCTCCGGTTTTTGCGCGGCGGCCCGTTCCGCGGGCCGGATCCGGTCCGGTTTTTGCGCGGCGGGCCCGATCCGCTCCGGTTTTTGCGCGGCGGCCCGTTCCGCGGGCCGGATCCGCTCCGGTTTTTGCGCGGCGGCCCCGATCCTGTCTGGTTTTTGCGCCGCGGCCCGTTCCGCGGGCCGGATCTGCTCCGGTTTTTGCGCGGCGGCCCCGATCCGCTCCGGTTTTTGCGCGGCGGCCCGTTCCGCGGGCCGGATCCGCTCCGGTTTTAGCGCGGCGGCCCCGATACGGTCCGGTTTTTGCGCGGCGGCCCGTTCCGCGGGCCGGATCCGCTCCGGTTTTTGCGCGGCGGCCCCGATCCGCTCCGGTTTTTGTGCGGTGCACGTTCCGCGGGCCGGAGCCGGTCCGGTTTTTGCACGGCGGCCCCGATCCGCTCCGGTTTTTGCGCGGCGGCCCGTTCCGTGGGCCGCATCCTCTCCGGTTTTTGCGCGGCGGCCCGTTCCGCGGGCCGCATCCGGTCCGGTTTTTGCGCGGTGGCCCCGATCCGGTCCGATTTTTGCGCGGCGGCCCGTTCTGCGGGCCGGATCCGCTCCGTTTTTTGCGCGGCGGCCCCTATCCGGTCCGATTTTTGCGCGGCGGCCCGTTCCGCGGACCGGATCCGCTCCGGTTTTTGCGCGGCGGCCCCGAGCCGGTCCGGTTTTTGCGCGGTGGCCCGTTCCGCGGGCCGGATCCGCTCCGGTTTTTGCGCGGCGGCCCTGATCCGCTCCGGTTTTTGCGCGGCGGCCCGTTCCGTGGGCCGCATCCGCTCCGGTTTTTGCGCGGCGGCCCCGAGCCGGTCCGGTCTTTGCGCGGCGGCCCGTTCCGCGGGGCGGATCCGATCCGGTTTTTGCGCGGCGGCCCCGATCCGGTCCGATTTTTGCGCGGTGGCCCGTTCCGCGGGCCGGATCCGCTCCGGTTTTTGCGCGGCGGCCCCGATCCCGTACGGTTTTTGTGCGGCAGCCCGTTCCGCGGGCCGGAGCCGGTCCGGTTTTTGCGCGGCGGCCCCGATCCGATCCGGTTTTTGCGCGGCAGCCCGTTCCGCGGGCCGGATCCGCTCCGGTTTTTGCGCGGCGGCCCCGAGCCGGTCCGGTTTTTGTGCCGCGGCCCTTTCCGCGGCCGGATCCGCTCCGGTTTTTGCGCGGCAGCCCGTTCCGCGGGCCGGATCCGCTCCGGTTTTTGCGCGGCGGCCCTGATCCGGTCCGGTTTTTCCGCGGCGGCCCGTTCTGCGGGCCGCATCCGCTCCGGTTTTTGCGCGGCGGCCCCGATCCTGTCCGATTTTTGCGCGGCGGCCCGTTCCGCGGGCCGGATCCGCTCCGGTTTTTGCGCGGCGGCCCCGATCCGGTCCGATTTTTCCGCGGCGGCCCGTTCCGCGGGCCGGATCCGCTCTGGTTTTTGCGCGGCAGCCCCGATCCGGTCGGATTTTTGCGCGGAGGCCCGTTCTGCGGGCCGGATCCGGTCCGGTTTTTGCGCGGCGGCCCGTTCCGCGGGCCGGATCCGCTCCGGTTTTTGCGCGGCGGCCCCGATCCGCTCCGGTTTTTGCGCGGCGGCCCGTTCCGCGGGCCGCATCCGCTCCGGTTTTTGCGCGGCGGCCCCGATCCACTCCGGTTTTTGTGCGGCAGCCCGTTCCGCGGGCCGGATCCGCTCCAGTTTTTGCGCGGCGGCCCCGATCCGCTCCGATTTTTGCGCGGCGGCCCGTTCCGCTAGCCGGATCCGCTCCGGTTTTTGCGCGGCGGCCCTGATCCGCTCCGGTTTTTGCCTGGCGGCCCGTTCCGCGGGCTGGATCCGCTCTAGTTTTTGCGCGGCGGCGCCGATCCTGTCCGGTTTTTGCGCGGCGGCCCGTTCCGCGGGCCGGATTCAGTCCGGTTTTTGCGCGGCGGCCCCGATCCGGTCCGGTTTTTGCGCGGCGGCCCGTTCCGCGCGCCGCATCCGCTCCGGTTTTTGCGCGGCGGCCCCGATCCTGTCCGGTTTTTGCGCGGCGGCCCGTTCCGCGGGCCGAATCCGCTCCGGTTTTTGCGCGGCGGCCCCGATCCGCTCCGGTTTTTGCGCGGCGGCCCCGATCCGCTCCGGTTTTTGCGCGGCGGCCCGTTCCGCGGGCCGGATCCGCTCCGGTTTTTGCGCGGCGGCCCCGATCCGGTCCGGTTTTTGCGCGGCGGCCCGTTCCGCGGGCCGGATCCGGTCCGCTTTTTGCGCGGCGGCCCCGATCCGGTCCGGTTTTTCCGCGGCGGCCCGTTCCGCGGGCCGGATCCGCTCCGGTTTTTGCGCGGCAGCCCCGAGCCGGTCTGGTTTTTGCGCGGCGGCCCGTTCTGCGGGCCGGATCCGCTCCGGTTTTTGCGCGGCGGCCCCGATCCGCTCCGGCTTTTGCGCGGCGGCCTGTTCCGCGGGCCGGATCCGCTCCGGTTTTTGCGCGGCGGCCCCGATCCGGTCCGGTTTTTGCGCCGCGGCCCGTTCCGCGGGCCGGATCCGGTCCGGTTTTTGCGCGGCGGCCCCGATCCGCTCCGGTTTTTGTGCCGCGGCCCGTTCCGCGGGCCACATCCGCTCCGGTTTTTGCGCGGTGGCTCCGATCCGCTCCGGTTTTTGCGCGGTGGCCCGTTCCGCGGGCCGCATCCGGTCCGGTTTTTGCGCGGCGGCCCCGATCCGGTCCGGTTTTTGCGCCGCGGCCCGTTCCGCGGGCCGGATCCGGTCCGGTTTTTGCGCGGCGGCCCCGATCCGCTCCGGTTTTTGCGCGGCGGCCCGTTCCGCGGGCCGGATCCGCTCCGGTTTTTGCGCGGCGGGCCCGATCCGCTCCGGTTTTTGCGCGGCGGCCCGTTCCGCGGGCCGGATCCGCTCCGGTTTTTGCGCGGCGGCCCCGATCCTGTCCGGTTTTTGCGCGGCGGCCCGTTCCGCGGGCCGGATCCAGTCCGGTTTTTGCGCGGCGGCCCCGATACGGTCCGGTTTTTGCGCGGCGGCCCGTTCCGCGGGCCGGAGCCGGTCCGGTTTTTGCGCGGCGGCCCCGATCCGCTCCGGTTTTTGCGCGGCGGCCCGTTCCGCGGGCCGGATCCGCTCCGGTTTATGCGCGGCGGCCCCGATACGGTCCGGTTTTTGCGCCGCGGCCCGTTCCGCGGGCCGGATCCGCTCCGGTTTTTGCGCGGCGGCCCCGAGCCGGTCCGGTTTTTGCGCGGCGGCCCGTTCCGCGGGCCGGATCCGATCCGGTTTTTGCGCGGTGGCTCCGATCCGGTCCGGTTTTTGCGCGGCGGCCCCGATCCGGTCCGGTTTTTGCGCGGTGGCCCGTTCCGCGGGCCGCATCCGATCCGGTTTTTGCGCGGCGGCCCCGATCCGCTCCGATTTTTGCGCCGCGGCCCGTTCCGCGGGCCGCATCCGCTCCGGTTTTTGCGCGGTGGCTCCGATCCGGTCCGGTTTTTGCGCGGCGGCCCGTTCCGGGGTCCGGATCCGCTCCGGTTTTTGCGCGGCGGCCCGTTCCGCGGGCCGGATCCGGTCCGGTTTTTGCGCGGCGGCCGCGATCCGCTCCGGTTTTTGCGCGGCGGCCCGTTCCGCTAGCCGGATCCGCTCCGGTTTTTGCGCGGTGGCCCCGATCCGGTCCGGTTTTTGCGCGGCGGCCCGTTCCGCGGGACGGATCCGCTCCGCTTTTTGCGCGGCGGCCCCGATCCGCTCCGGTTTTTGCGCGGCGGCCCGTTCCGCGGCCCGGATCCGGTCCGGTTTTTGCGCGGCGGGCCCGATCCGCTCCGGTTTTTGCGCGGCGGCCCGTTCCGCGGGCCGGATCCGCTCCGGTTTTTGCGCGGCGGCCCCGATCCTGTCTGGTTTTTGCGCCGCGGCCCGTTCCGCGGGCCGGATCTGCTCCGGTTTTTGCGCGGCGGCCCCGATCCGCTCCGGTTTTTGCGCGGCGGCCCGTTCCGCGGGCCGGATCCGCTCCGGTTTTTGCGCGGCGGCCCCGATACGGTCCGGTTTTTGCGCGGCGGCCCGTTCCGCGGGCCGGATCCGCTCCGGTTTTTGCGCGGCGGCCCCGATCCGCTCCGGTTTTTGTGCGGTGCACGTTCCGCGGGCCGGAGCCGGTCCGGTTTTTGCACGGCGGCCCCGATCCGCTCCGGTTTTTGCGCGGCGGCCCGTTCCGTGGGCCGCATCCTCTCCGGTTTTTGCGCCGCGGCCCGTTCCGCGGGCCGGATCTGCTCCGGTTTTTGCGCGGCGGCCCCGATCCGGTCCGGTTTTTGCGCGGCGGCCCGTTCCGCGGGCCGGATCCGCTCCGGTTTTTGCGCGGGGGCCCCGATACGGTCCGGTTTTTGCGCGGCGGCCCGTTCCGCGGGCCGGATCCGCTCCGGTTTTTGCGCGGCGGCCCCGATCCGCTCCGGTTTTTGTGCGGTGCACGTTCCGCGGGCCGGAGCCGGTCCGGTTTTTGCACGGCGGCCCCGATCCGCTCCGGTTTTTGCGCGGCGGCCTGTTCCGTGGGCCGCATCCTCTCCGGTTTTTGCGCGGCGGCCCGTTCCGCGGGGCGGATCCGATCCGGTTTTTGCGCGGCGGCCCCGATCCGGTCCGATTTTTGCGCGGTGGCCCGTTCCGCGGGCCGGATCCGCTCCGGTTTTTGCGCGGCGGCCCCGATCCCGTACGGTTTTTGTGCGGCAGCCCGTTCCGCGGGCCGGAGCCGGTCCGGTTTTTGCGCGGCGGCCCCGATCCGATCCGGTTTTTGCGCGGCGGCCCGTTCCGCGGGCCGGATCCGCTCCGGTTTTTGCGCGGCGGGCCCGATCCGCTCCGGTTTTTGCGCGGCGGCCCGTTCCGCGGGCCGGATCCGCTCCGGTTTTTGCGCGGCGGCCCCGATCCTGTCTGGTTTTTGCGCCGCGGCCCGTTCCGCGGGCCGGATCTGCTCCGGTTTTTGCGCGGCGGCCCCGATCCGCTCCGGTTTTTGCGCGGCGGCCCGTTCCGCGGGCCGGATCCGCTCCGGTTTTTGCGCGGGGTCCCCGATCCGGTCCGGTTTTTGCGCCGCGGCCCGTTCCGCGGGCCGGATCCGCTCCGGTTTTTGCGCGGCGGGCCCGATCCGCTCCGGTTTTTGCGCGGCGGCCCGTTCCGCGGGCCGGATCCGGTCCGGTTTTTGTGCGGTGGCTCCGATCCGGTCCGGTTTTTGCGCGGCGTCCCGTTCCGCGGGCCGGAGCCGGTCCGGTTTTTGCGCGGCGGCCCCGATCCGCTCCGGTTTTTGCGCGGCGGCCCGTTCCGCGGGCCGGATCCGCTCCGGTTTTTGCGCGGCGGCCCCGAGCCGGTCCGGTTTTTGTGCCGCGGCCCTTTCCGCGGGCCGGATCCGCTCCGGTTTTTGCGCGGCGGCCCGTTCCACGGGCCGGATCCGCTCCGGTTTTTGCGCGGCGGCCCTGATCCGGTCCGGTTTTTGCGCGGCGGCCCGTTCTGCGGGCCGGATCCGCTCCGGTTTTTGCGCGGCGGCCCTGATCCGGTCCGGTTTTTGCGCGGCGGCCAGTTCCGCGGGCCGGATCCGCTCCGGTTTTTGCGCGGCGGCCCCGATCCGGTCCGATTTTTGCGCGGCGGCCCGTTCCGCGGGCCGGATCCGCTCCGGTTTTTGCGCGGCGGCACCGAGCCGATCCGGTTTTTGCGCGGTGGCCCGTTCCGCGGGCCGGATCCGCTCCGGTTTTTGCGCGGCGGCCCCGATCCCGTACGGTTTTTGCGCGGCGGCCCGTTCCGTGGGCCGCATCCGGTCCGGTTTTTGTGCGGCGGCCCCGATCCGCTCCGGTTTTTGCGCGGCGGCCCGTTCCGCGGGCCGGATCCGATCCGGTTTTTGCGCGGTGGCTCCGATCCGGTCCGGTTTTTGCGCGGCGGCCCCGATCCGGTCCGGTTTTTGCGCGGTGGCCCGTTCCGTGGGCCGCATCCGATCCGGTTTTTGCGCGGCGGCCCCGATCCGCTCCGGTTTTTGCGCCGCGGCCCGTTCCGCGGGCCGCATCCGCTCCGGTTTTTGCGCGGTGGCTCCGATCCGGTCCGGTTTTTGCGCGGCGGCCCGTTCCGGGGTCCGGATCCGCTCCGGTTTTTGCGCGGCGGCCCGTTCCGCGGGCCGGATCCGGTCCGGTTTTTGCGCGGCGGCCGCGATCCGCTCCGGTTTTTGCGCGGCGGCCCGTTCCGCGGGCCGCATCCGCTCCGGTTTTTGCGCGGCGGCATCGAGCCGGTCCGGTTTTTGCGCGGCGGCCCGTTCCGCGGGACGGATCCGCTCCGCTTTTTGCGCGGCGGCCCCGATCCGGTCTGGTTTTTCCGCGGCGGCCCGTTCCGCGGGCTGGATCCGGTCCGGTTTTTGCGCCGCGGCCCCCGATCCGCTCCGGTTTTTGCGCGGCGGCCCGTTCCGCGGGCCGGATCCGGTCCGGTTTTTGCGCGGCGGGCCCGATCCGCTCCGGTTTTTGCGCGGCGGCCCGTTCCGCGGGCCGGATCCGCTCCGGTTTTTGGCGCGGCGGCCCCGATCCTGTCTGGTTTTTGCGCCGCGGCCCGTTCCGCGGGCCGGATCTGCTCCGGTTTTTGCGCGGCGGCCCCGATCCGCTCCGGTTTTTGCGCGGCGGCCCGTTCCGCGGGCCGGATCCGCTCCGGTTTTTGCGCGGCGGCCCCGATACGGTCCGGTTTTTGCGCGGCGGCCCGTTCCGCGGGCCGGATCCGCTCCGGTTTTTGCGCGGCGGCCCCGATCCGGTCCGGTTTTTGTGCGGCAGCCCGTTCCGCGGGCCGGAGCCGGTCCGGTTTTTGCACGGCGGCCCCGATCCGCTCCGGTTTTTGCGCGGCGGCCCGTTCCGTGGGCCGCATCCGCTCCGGTTTTTGCGCGGCGGCCCGTTCCGCGGGCCGGATCCGGTCCGGTTTTTGCGCGGTGGCCCCGATCCGGTCCGATTTTTGCGCGGCGGCCCGTTCTGCGGGCCGGATCCGCTCCGTTTTTTGCGCGGCGGCCCCTATCCGGTCCGGTTTTTGCGCGGCGGCCCGTTCCGCGGACCGGATCCGCTCCGGTTTTTGCGCGGCGGCCCCTATCCGGTCCGGTTTTTGCGCGGCGGCCCGTTCCGCGGACCGGATCCGCTCCGGTTTTTGCGCGGCGGCCCCGAGCCGGTCCGGTTTTTGCGTGGCAGCCCGTTCCGCGGGCCGCATCCGCTCCGCTTTTTGCGCGGCGGCCCCGATCCGCTCCGGTTTTTCCGCGGCGGCCCGTTCCGCGGGCCGGATCCGCTCCGGTTTTTGCGCGGCGGCCCCGATCCTGTCTGGTTTTTGCGCGGCGGCCCGTTCCGCGGGCCGGATCTGCTCCGGTTTTTGCGCGGCGGCCCCGATCCGCTCCGGTTTTTGCGCGGCGGCCCGTTCCGCGGGCCGGATCCGCTCCGGTTTTTGCGCGGCGGCCCCGATACGGTCCGGTTTTTGCGCGGCGGCCCGTTCCGCGGGCCGGATCCGCTCCGGTTTTTGCGCGGCGGCCCCGATCCGGTCCGGTTTTTGTGCGGCAGCCCGTTCCGCGGGCCGGAGCCGGTCCGGTTTTTGCACGGCGGCCCCGATCCGCTCCGGTTTTTGCGCGGCGGCCCGTTCCGTGGGCCGCATCCGCTCCGGTTTTTGCGCGGCGGCCCGTTCCGCGGGCCGGATCCGGTCCGGTTTTTGCGCGGTGGCCCCGATCCGGTCCGATTTTTGCGCGGCGGCCCGTTCTGCGGGCCGGATCCGCTCCGTTTTTTGCGCGGCGGCCCCGATACGGTCCGGTTTTTGCGCGGCGGCCCGTTCCGCGGGCCGGATCCGCTCCGGTTTTTGCGCGGCGGCCCCGATCCGGTCCGGTTTTTGTGCGGCAGCCCGTTCCGCGGGCCGGAGCCGGTCCGGTTTTTGCGCGGCGGCCCCGATCCTGTCTGGTTTTTGCGCCGCGGCCCGTTCCGCGGGCCGGATCTGCTCCGGTTTTTGCGCGGCGGCCCCGATCCGCTCCGGTTTTTGCGCGGCGGCCCGTTCCGCGGGCCGGATCCGCTCCGGTTTTTGCGCGGGGTCCCCGATCCGGTCCGGTTTTTGCGCCGCGGCCCGTTCCGCGGGCCGGATCCGCTCCGGTTTTTGCGCGGCGGGCCCGATCCGCTCCGGTTTTTGCGCGGCGGCCCGTTCCGCGGGCCGGATCCGGTCCGGTTTTTGTGCGGTGGCTCCGATCCGGTCCGGTTTTTGCGCGGCGTCCCGTTCCGCGGGCCGGAGCCGGTCCGGTTTTTGCGCGGCGGCCCCGATCCGCTCCGGTTTTTGCGCGGCGGCCCGTTCCGCGGGCCGGATCCGCTCCGGTTTTTGCGCGGCGGCCCCGAGCCGGTCCGGTTTTTGTGCCGCGGCCCTTTCCGCGGGCCGGATCCGCTCCGGTTTTTGCGCGGCGGCCCGTTCCACGGGCCGGATCCGCTCCGGTTTTTGCGCGGCGGCCCTGATCCGGTCCGGTTTTTGCGCGGCGGCCCGTTCTGCGGGCCGGATCCGCTCCGGTTTTTGCGCGGCGGCCCTGATCCGGTCCGGTTTTTGCGCGGCGGCCAGTTCCGCGGGCCGGATCCGCTCCGGTTTTTGCGCGGCGGGCCCCGATCCGGTCCGATTTTTGCGCGGCGGCCCGTTCCGCGGGCCGGATCCGCTCCGGTTTTTGCGCGGCGGCACCGAGCCGATCCGGTTTTTTGCGCGGTGGCCCGTTCCGCGGGCCGGATCCGCTCCGGTTTTTGCGCGGCGGCCCCGATCCCGTACGGTTTTTGCGCGGCGGCCCGTTCCGTGGGCCGCATCCGGTCCGGTTTTTGTGCGGCGGCCCCGATCCGCTCCGGTTTTTGCGCGGCGGCCCGTTCCGCGGGCCGGATCCGATCCGGTTTTTGCGCGGTGGCTCCGATCCGGTCCGGTTTTTGCGCGGCGGCCCCGATCCGGTCCGGTTTTTGCGCGGTGGCCCGTTCCGTGGGCCGCATCCGATCCGGTTTTTGCGCGGCGGCCCCGATCCGCTCCGGTTTTTGCGCCGCGGCCCGTTCCGCGGGCCGCATCCGCTCCGGTTTTTGCGCGGTGGCTCCGATCCGGTCCGGTTTTTGCGCGGCGGCCCGTTCCGGGGTCCGGATCCGCTCCGGTTTTTGCGCGGCGGCCCGTTCCGCGGGCCGGATCCGGTCCGGTTTTTGCGCGGCGGCCGCGATCCGCTCCGGTTTTTGCGCGGCGGCCCGTTCCGCGGGCCGCATCCGCTCCGGTTTTTGCGCGGCGGCATCGAGCCGGTCCGGTTTTTGCGCGGCGGCCCGTTCCGCGGGACGGATCCGCTCCGCTTTTTGCGCGGCGGCCCCGATCCGGTCTGGTTTTTCCGCGGCGGCCCGTTCCGCGGGCTGGATCCGGTCCGGTTTTTGCGCCGCGGCCCCGATCCGCTCCGGTTTTTGCGCGGCGGCCCGTTCCGCGGGCCGGATCCGGTCCGGTTTTTGCGCGGCGGGCCCGATCCGCTCCGGTTTTTGCGCGGCGGCCCGTTCCGCGGGCCGGATCCGCTCCGGTTTTTGCGCGGCGGCCCCGATCCTGTCTGGTTTTTGCGCCGCGGCCCGTTCCGCGGGCCGGATCTGCTCCGGTTTTTGCGCGGCGGCCCCGATCCGCTCCGGTTTTTGCGCGGCGGCCCGTTCCGCGGGCCGGATCCGCTCCGGTTTTTGCGCGGCGGCCCCGATACGGTCCGGTTTTTGCGCGGCGGCCCGTTCCGCGGGCCGGATCCGCTCCGGTTTTTGCGCGGCGGCCCCGATCCGGTCCGGTTTTTGTGCGGCAGCCCGTTCCGCGGGCCGGAGCCGGTCCGGTTTTTGCACGGCGGCCCCGATCCGCTCCGGTTTTTGCGCGGCGGCCCGTTCCGTGGGCCGCATCCGCTCCGGTTTTTGCGCGGCGGCCCGTTCCGCGGGCCGGATCCGGTCCGGTTTTTGCGCGGTGGCCCCGATCCGGTCCGATTTTTGCGCGGCGGCCCGTTCTGCGGGCCGGATCCGCTCCGTTTTTTGCGCGGCGGCCCCTATCCGGTCCGGTTTTTGCGCGGCGGCCCGTTCCGCGGACCGGATCCGCTCCGGTTTTTGCGCGGCGGCCCCTATCCGGTCCGGTTTTTGCGCGGCGGCCCGTTCCGCGGACCGGATCCGCTCCGGTTTTTGCGCGGCGGCCCCGAGCCGGTCCGGTTTTTGCGCGGCAGCCCGTTCCGCGGGCCGCATCCGCTCCGCTTTTTGCGCGGCGGCCCCGATCCGCTCCGGTTTTTCCGCGGCGGCCCGTTCCGCGGGCTGGATCCGGTCCGGTTTTTGCGCGGCGGCCACGATCCGCTCCGGTTTTTGCGCGGCGGCCCGTTCTGCGGGCCGGATCCGCTCCGGTTTTTGCGCGGCGGCCCCGATCCGGTCCGGTTTTTGCGCGGCGGCCTGTTCCGCGGGCCGGATCCGCTCCGGTTTTTGCGCGGCGGCCCCGATCCACTCTGGTTTTTGCGCGGCGGCCTGTTCCGCGGGCCGGATCCGGTCCGGTTTTTGCGCGGCGGCCCCGATCCGGTCCGGTTTTTGCGCGGCGGCCCCGATCCGGTCCGATTTTTGCGCGGCGGCCCCGATCCTGTCCGGTTTTTGCGCAGCGGCCCGTTCCGCGGGCCGGAGCCGGTCCGGTTTTTGCGCGGCGGCCCCGAGCCGCTCCGGTTTTTGCGCGGCGGCCCGGATCCGGTCCGATTTTTGCGCGGCGGCCCATTCCGCAGGCTGGATCCGCTCCGGTTTTTGCGCGGCGGCCCCGATACGGTCCGGTTTTTGCGCGGCGGCCCGTTCCGCGGGCCGGATCCGGTCCGGTTTTTGCGCGGTGGCCCCGATCCGCTCCGGTTTTTGCGCGGCGGCCCGTTCCGCGGGCCGGATCCGCTCCGGTTTTTGCGCGGCGGCCCCGATCCGCTCCGGTTTTTGCGCGGCGGCCCGTTCCGCGGGCCGGATCCGCTCCGGTTTTTGCGCGGCGGCCCCGATCCGGTCCGGTTTTTGCGCGGCGGCCCGTTCCGCGGGCCGGATCCGCTCCGCTTTTTGCGCGGCGGCCCCGATCCGGTCCGGTTTTTTCCGCGGCGGCCCGTTCCGCGGGCCGGATCCGCTCCGGTTTTTGCGCGGCAGCCCCGAGCCGGTCCGGTTTTTGCGCGGCGGCCCGTTCCGCGGGCCGGATCCGCTCCGGTTTTTGCGCGGCGGCCCCGATCCGCTCCGGCTTTTGCGCGGCGGCCTGTTCCGCGGGCCGGATCCGCTCCGGTTTTTGCGCGGCGGCCCCGATCCACTCTGGTTTTTGCGCGGCGGCCCGTTCCGCGGGCCGGATCCGGTCCGGTTTTTGCGCGGCGGCCCCGATCCGGTCCGGTTTTTGTGCCGCGGCCCGTTCCGCGGGCCACATCCGCTCCGGTTTTTGCGCGGTAGCTCCGATCCGCTCCGGTTTTTGCGCGGTGGCCCGTTCCGCGGGCCGCATCCGGTCCGGTTTTTGCGCGGCGGCACCGATCCGGTCCGGTTTTTGCGCCGCGGCCCGTTCCGCGGGCCGGATCCGGTCCGGTTTTTGCGCGGCGGCCCCGATCCGATCCGGTTTTTGCGCAGCGGCCCGTTCCGCGGGCCGGATCCGCTCCGGTTTTTGCGCGGCGGGCCCGATCCGCTCCGGTTTTTGCGCGGCGGCCCGTTCCGCGGGCCGGATCCGCTCCGGTTTTTGCGCGGCGGCCCCGATCCTGTCCGGTTTTTGCGCGGCGGCCCGTTCCGCGGGCCGGATCCAGTCCGGTTTTTGCGCGGCGGCCCCGATACGGTCCGGTTTTTGCGCGGCGGCCCGTTCCGCGGGCCGGATCCGCTCCGGTTTTTGCGCGGCGGCCCCGATCCGGTCCGGTTTTTGCGCGTCGGCCCGTTCCGCGGGCCGGATCCGCTCCGGTTTATGCGCGGCGGCCCCGATACGGTCCGGTTTTTGCGCCGCGGCCCGTTCCGCGGGCCGGATCCGCTCCGGTTTTTGCGCGGCGGCCCCGATCCGGTCCGATTTTTGCGCGTCGGCCCGTTCCGCGGGCCGGATCCGCTCCGGTTTTTGCGCGGCAGCCCCGATCCTCTCCGGTTTTTGCGCGGTGGCCCGTTCCGCGGGCCGGATCCGCTCCGGTTTTTGCGCGGCGGCCCCGATCCGCTCCGGTTTTTGCGCGGCGGCCCGTTCCGTGGGCCGCATCCACTCCGGTTTTTGCGCGGCGGCCCCGAGCCGCTCCGGTTTTTGCGCGGCGGCCCGTTCCGCGGGCCGGATCCGGTCCGGTTTTTGCGCGGTGGCCCCGATCCGCTCCGGTTTTTGCGCGGCGGCCCGTTCCGCGGGCCGGATCCGCTCCGGTTTTTGCGCGGCGGCCCCTATCCGGTCCGGTTTTTGCGCGGCGGCCCGTTCCGCGGACCGGATCCGCTCCGGTTTTTGCGCGGCGGCCCCGAGCCGGTCCGGTTTTTGCGCGGCAGCCCGTTCCGCGGGCCGCATCCGCTCCGCTTTTTGCGCGGCGGCCCCGATCCGCTCCGGTTTTTCCGCGGCGGCCCGTTCCGCGGGCTGGATCCGGTCCGGTTTTTGCGCGGCGGCCACGATCCGCTCCGGTTTTTGCGCGGCGGCCCGTTCTGCGGGCCGGATCCGCTCCGGTTTTGGCGCGGCGGCCCCGATCCGGTCCGGTTTTTGCGCGGCGGCCTGTTCCGCGGGCCGGATCCGCTCCGGTTTTTGCGCGGCGGCCCCGATCCACTCTGGTTTTTGCGCGGCGGCCTGTTCCGCGGGCCGGATCCGGTCCGGTTTTTGCGCGGCGGCCCCGATCCGGTCCGGTTTTTGCGCGGCGGCCCCGATCCGGTCCGATTTTTGCGCGGCGGCCCCGATCCTGTCCGGTTTTTGCGCAGCGGCCCGTTCCGCGGGCCGGAGCCGGTCCGGTTTTTGCGCGGCGGCCCCGAGCCGCTCCGGTTTTTGCGCGGCGGCCCGGATCCGGTCCGATTTTTGCGCGGCGGCCCATTCCGCAGGCTGGATCCGCTCCGGTTTTTGCGCGGCGGCCCCGATACGGTCCGGTTTTTGCGCGGCGGCCCGTTCCGCGGGCCGGATCCGCTCCGGTTTTTGCGCGGTGGCCCCGATCCGCTCCGGTTTTTGCGCGGCGGCCCGTTCCGCGGGCCGGATCCGCTCCGGTTTTTGCGCGGCGGCCCCGATCCGCTCCGGTTTTTGCGCGGCGGCCCGTTCCGCGGGCCGGATCCGCTCCGGTTTTTGCGCGGCGGCCCCGATCCGGTCCGGTTTTTGCGCGGCGGCCCGTTCCGCGGGCCGGATCCGCTCCGCTTTTTGCGCGGCGGCCCCGATCCGGTCCGGTTTTTCCGCGGCGGCCCGTTCCGCGGGCCGGATCCGCTCCGGTTTTTGCGCGGCAGCCCCGAGCCGGTCCGGTTTTTGCGCGGCGGCCCGTTCCGCGGGCCGGATCCGCTCCGGTTTTTGCGCGGCGGCCCCGATCCGCTCCGGCTTTTGCGCGGCGGCCCGTTCCGCGGGCCGGATCCGGTCCGGTTTTTGCGCGGCGGCCCCGATCCACTCTGGTTTTTGCGCGGCGGCCCGTTCCGCGGGCCGGATCCGGTCCGGTTTTTGCGCGGCGGCCCCGATCCGGTCCGGTTTTTGTGCCGCGGCCCGTTCCGCGGGCCACATCCGCTCCGGTTTTTGCGCGGTAGCTCCGATCCGCTCCGGTTTTTGCGCGGTGGCCCGTTCCGCGGGCCGCATCCGGTCCGGTTTTTGCGCGGCGGCACCGATCCGGTCCGGTTTTTTGCGCCGCGGCCCGTTCCGCGGGCCGGATCCGCTCCGGTTTTTGCGCGGCGGCCCCGATCCGCTCCGGTTTTTGCGCAGCGGCCCGTTCCGCGGGCCGGATCCGCTCCGGTTTTTGCGCGGCGGGCCCGATCCGCTCCGGTTTTTGCGCGGCGGCCCGTTCCGCGGGCCGGATCCACTCCGGTTTTTGCGCGGCGGCCCCGATCCTGTCCGGTTTTTGCGCGGCGGCCCGTTCCGCGGGCCGGATCCAGTCCGGTTTTTGCGCGGCGGCCCCGATACGGTCCGGTTTTTGCGCGGCGGCCCGTTCCGCGGGCCGGATCCGCTCCGGTTTTTGCGCGGCGGCCCCGATCCGGTCCGGTTTTTGCGCGTCGGCCCGTTCCGCGGGCCGGATCCGCTCCGGTTTATGCGCGGCGGCCCCGATACGGTCCGGTTTTTGCGCCGCGGCCCGTTCCGCGGGCCGGATCCGCTCCGGTTTTTGCGCGGCGGCCCCGATCCGGTCCGATTTTTGCGCGTCGGCCCGTTCCGCGGGCCGGATCCGCTCCGGTTTTTGCGCGGCAGCCCCGATCCTCTCCGGTTTTTGCGCGGTGGCCCGTTCCGCGGGCCGGATCCGCTCCGGTTTTTGCGCGGCGGCCCCGATCCGCTCCGGTTTTTGCGCGGCGGCCCGTTCCGTGGGCCGCATCCACTCCGGTTTTTGCGCGGCGGCCCCGAGCCGCTCCGGTTTTTGCGCGGCGGCCCGTTCCGCGGGCCGGATCCGGTCCGGTTTTTGCGCGGTGGCCCCGATCCGCTCCGGTTTTTGCGCGGCGGCCCGTTCCGCGGGCCGGATCCGCTCCGGTTTTTGCGCGGCGGCCCCGATCCGCTCCGGTTTTTGCGCGGCGGCCCGTTCCGCGGGCCGGATCCGGTCCGGTTTTTGCGCGGCGGCCCCGATCCGGTCCGGTTTTTGCGCGGCGGCCCGTTCCGCGGGCCGGATCCGCTCCGCTTTTTGCGCGGCGGCCCTTTCCGGTCCGGTTTTTCCGCGGCGGCCCGTTCCGCGGGCCGGATCCGCTCCGGTTTTTGCGCGGCAGCCCCGAGCCGGTCCGGTTTTTGCGCGGCGGCCCGTTCCGCGGGCCGGATCCGCTCCGGTTTTTGCGCGGCGGCCCCGATCCGCTCCGGCTTTTGCGCGGCGGCCTGTTCCGCGGGCCGGATCCGCTCCGGTTTTTGCGCGGCGGCCCCGATCCACTCTGGTTTTTGCGCGGCGGCCCGTTCCGCGGGCCGGATCCGGTCCGGTTTTTGCGCGGCGGCCCCGATCCGCTCCGGTTTTTGTGCCGCGGCCCGTTCCGCGGGCCACATCCGCTCCGGTTTTTGCGCGGTGGCTCCGATCCGCTCCGGTTTTTGCGCGGTGGCCCGTTCCGCGGGCCGCATCCGGTCCGGTTTTTGCGCGGCGGCACCGATCCGGTCCGGTTTTTTGCGCCGCGGCCCGTTCCGCGGGCCGGATCCGGTCCGGTTTTTGCGCGGCGGCCCCGATCCGCTCCGGTTTTTGCGCAGCGGCCCGTTCCGCGGGCCGGATCCGCTCCGGTTTTTGCGCGGCGGGCCCGATCCGCTCCGGTTTTTGCGCGGCGGCCCGTTCCGCGGGCCGGATCCGCTCCGGTTTTTGCGCGGCGGCCCCGATCCTGTCCGGTTTTTGCGCGGCGGCCCGTTCCGCGGGCCGGATCCAGTCCTGTTTTTGCGCGGCGGCCCCGATACGGTCCGGTTTTTGCGCGGCGGCCCGTTCCGCGGGCCGGATCCGCTCCGGTTTTTGCGCGGCGGCCCCGATCCGGTCCGGTTTTTGCGCGGCGGCCCGTTCCGCGGGCCGGATCCGGTCCGGTTTATGCGCGGCGGCCCCGATACGGTCCGGTTTTTGCGCCGCGGCCCGTTCCGCGGGCCGGATCCGCTCCGGTTTTTGCGCGGCGGCCCCGATCCGGTCCGATTTTTGCGCGTCGGCCCGTTCCGCGGGCCGGATCCGCTCCGGTTTTTGCGCGGCAGCCCCGATCCTCTCCGGTTTTTGCGCGGTGGCCCGTTCCGCGGGCCGGATCCGCTCCGGTTTTTGCGCGGCGGCCCCGATCCGCTCCGGTTTTTGCGCGGCGGCCCGTTCCGTGGGCCGCATCCACTCCGGTTTTTGCGCGGCGGCCCCGAGCCGCTCCGGTCTTTGCGCGGCGGCCCGTTCCGCGGGGCGGATCCGATCCGGTTTTTGCGCGGCGGCCCCGATCCGGTCCGATTTTTGCGCGGTGGCCCGTTCCGCGGGCCGGATCCGCTCCGGTTTTTGCGCGGCGGCCCCGATCCCGTACGGTTTTTGTGCGGCAGCCCGTTCCGCGGGCCGGAGCCGGTCCGGTTTTTGCGCGGCGGCCCCGATCCGATCCGGTTTTTGCGCGGCGGCCCGTTCCGCGGGACGGATCCGCTCCGGTTTTTGCGCGGCGGGCCCGATCCGCTCCGGTTTTTGCGCGGCAGCCCGTTCCGTGGGCCGGATCCGCTCCGGTTTTTGCGCGGCGGCCCCGAGCCTGTCTGGTTTTTGCGCCGCGGCCCGTTCCGCGGGCCGGATCTGCTCCGGTTTTTGCGCGGCGGCCCCGATCCGCTCCGGTTTTTGCGCGGCGGCCCGTTCCGCGGGCCGGATCCGATCCGGTTTTTGCGCGGCGGCCCCGATCCGGTCCGGTTTTTGCGCCGCGGCCCGTTCCGCGGGCCGGATCCGGTCCGGTTTTTGCGCCGCGGCCCCGATCCGCTCCGGTTTTTGCGCGGCGGCCCGTTCCGCGGGCCGGATCCGGTCCGGTTTTTGCGCGGCGGGCCCGATCCGCTCCGGTTTTTGCGCGGCGGCCCGTTCCGCGGGCCGGATCCGCTCCGGTTTTTGCGCGGCGGCCCCGATCCTGTCTGGTTTTTGCGCCGCGGCCCGTTCCGCGGGCCGGATCTGCTCCGGTTTTTGCGCGGCGGCCCCGATCCGCTCCGGTTTTTGCGCGGCGGCCCGTTCCGCGGGCCGGATCCGCTCCGGTTTTTGCGCGGCGGCCCCGATACGGTCCGGTTTTTGCGCGGCGGCCCGTTCCGCGGGCCGGATCCGCTCCGGTTTTTGCGCGGCGGCCCCGATCCGGTCCGGTTTTTGTGCGGCAGCCCGTTCCGCGGGCCGGAGCCGGTCCGGTTTTTGCACGGCGGCCCCGATCCGCTCCGGTTTTTGCGCGGCGGCCCGTTCCGTGGGCCGCATCCGCTCCGGTTTTTGCGCGGCGGCCCGTTCCGCGGGCCGGATCCGGTCCGGTTTTTGCGCGGTGGCCCCGATCCGGTCCGATTTTTGCGCGGCGGCCCGTTCTGCGGGCCGGATCCGCTCCGTTTTTTGCGCGGCGGCCCCTATCCGGTCCGGTTTTTGCGCGGCGGCCCGTTCCGCGGACCGGATCCGCTCCGGTTTTTGCGCGGCGGCCCCGAGCCGGTCCGGTTTTTGCGCGGCAGCCCGTTCCGCGGGCCGCATCCGCTCCGCTTTTTGCGCGGCGGCCCCGATCCGCTCCGGTTTTTCCGCGGCGGCCCGTTCCGCGGGCTGGATCCGGTCCGGTTTTTGCGCGGCGGCCACGATCCGCTCCGGTTTTTGCGCGGCGGCCCGTTCTGCGGGCCGGATCCGCTCCGGTTTTTGCGCGGCGGCCCCGATCCGGTCCGGTTTTTGCGCGGCGGCCTGTTCCGCGGGCCGGATCCGCTCCGGTTTTTGCGCGGCGGCCCCGATCCACTCTGGTTTTTGCGCGGCGGCCTGTTCCGCGGGCCGGATCCGGTCCGGTTTTTGCGCGGCGGCCCCGATCCGGTCCGGTTTTTGCGCGGCGGCCCCGATCCGGTCCGATTTTTGCGCGGCGGCCCCGATCCTGTCCGGTTTTTGCGCAGCGGCCCGTTCCGCGGGCCGGAGCCGGTCCGGTTTTTGCGCGGCGGCCCCGAGCCGCTCCGGTTTTTGCGCGGCGGCCCGGATCCGGTCCGATTTTTGCGCGGCGGCCCATTCCGCAGGCTGGATCCGCTCCGGTTTTTGCGCGGCGGCCCCGATACGGTCCGGTTTTTGCGCGGCGGCCCGTTCCGCGGGCCGGATCCGGTCCGGTTTTTGCGCGGTGGCCCCGATCCGCTCCGGTTTTTGCGCGGCGGCCCGTTCCGCGGGCCGGATCCGCTCCGGTTTTTGCGCGGCGGCCCCGATCCGCTCCGGTTTTTGCGCGGCGGCCCGTTCCGCGGGCCGGATCCGCTCCGGTTTTTGCGCGGCGGCCCCGATCCTGTCCGGTTTTTGCGCGGCGGCCCGTTCCGCGGGCCGGATCCGCTCCGCTTTTTGCGCGGCGGCCCCGATCCGGTCCGGTTTTTCCGCGGCGGCCCGTTCCGCGGGCCGGATCCGCTCCGGTTTTTGCGCGGCAGCCCCGAGCCGGTCCGGTTTTTGCGCGGCGGCCCGTTCCGCGGGCCGGATCCGCTCCGGTTTTTGCGCGGCGGCCCCGATCCGCTCCGGCTTTTGCGCGGCGGCCTGTTCCGCGGGCCGGATCCGCTCCGGTTTTTGCGCGGCGGCCCCGATCCACTCTGGTTTTTGCGCGGCGGCCCGTTCCGCGGGCCGGATCCGGTCCGGTTTTTGCGCGGCGGCCCCGATCCGCTCCGGTTTTTGTGCCGCGGCCCGTTCCGCGGGCCACATCCGCTCCGGTTTTTGCGCGGTGGCTCCGATCCGCTCCGGTTTTTGCGCGGTGGCCCGTTCCGCGGGCCGCATCCGGTCCGGTTTTTGCGCGGCGGCACCGATCCGGTCCGGTTTTTTGCGCCGCGGCCCGTTCCGCGGGCCGGATCCGGTCCGGTTTTTGCGCGGCGGCCCCGATCCGCTCCGGTTTTTGCGCAGCGGCCCGTTCCGCGGGCCGGATCCGCTCCGGTTTTTGCGCGGCGGGCCCGATCCGCTCCGGTTTTTGCGCGGCGGCCCGTTCCGCGGGCCGGATCCGCTCCGGTTTTTGCGCGGCGGCCCCGATCCTGTCCGGTTTTTGCGCGGCGGCCCGTTCCGCGGGCCGGATCCAGTCCGGTTTTTGCGCGGCGGCCCCGATACGGTCCGGTTTTTGCGCGGCGGCCCGTTCCGCGGGCCGGATCCGCTCCGGTTTTTGCGCGGCGGCCCCGATCCGGTCCGGTTTTTGCGCGGCGGCCTGTTCCGCGGGCCGGATCCGCTCCGGTTTATGCGCGGCGGCCCCGATACGGTCCGGTTTTTGCGCCGCGGCCCGTTCCGCGGGCCGGATCCGCTCCGGTTTTTGCGCGGCGGCCCCGATCCGGTCCGATTTTTGCGCGTCGGCCCGTTCCGCGGGCCGGATCCGCTCCGGTTTTTGCGCGGCAGCCCCGATCCTCTCCGGTTTTTGCGCGGTGGCCCGTTCCGCGGGCCGGATCCGCTCCGGTTTTTGCGCGGCGGCCCCGATCCGCTCCGGTTTTTGCGCGGCGGCCCGTTCCGTGGGCCGCATCCACTCCGGTTTTTGCGCGGCGGCCCCGAGCCGCTCCGGTCTTTGCGCGGCGGCCCGTTCCGCGGGGCGGATCCGATCCGGTTTTTGCGCGGCGGCCCCGATCCGGTCCGATTTTTGCGCGGTGGCCCGTTCCGCGGGCCGGATCCGCTCCGGTTTTTGCGCGGCGGCCCCGATCCCGTACGGTTTTTGTGCGGCAGCCCGTTCCGCGGGCCGGAGCCGGTCCGGTTTTTGCGCGGCGGCCCCGATCCGATCCGGTTTTTGCGCGGCGGCCCGTTCCGCGGGACGGATCCGCTCCGGTTTTTGCGCGGCGGGCCCGATCCGCTCCGGTTTTTGCGCGGCAGCCCGTTCCGCGGGCCGGATCCGCTCCGGTTTTTGCGCGGCGGCCCCGAGCCTGTCTGGTTTTTGCGCCGCGGCCCGTTCCGCGGGCCGGATCTGCTCCGGTTTTTGCGCGGCGGCCCCGATCCGCTCCGGTTTTTGCGCGGCGGCCCGTTCCGCGGGCCGGATCCGATCCGGTTTTTGCGCGGCGGCCCCGATCCGGTCCGGTTTTTGCGCCGCGGCCCGTTCCGCGGGCCGCATCCGCTCCGGTTTTTGCGCGGCGGCCCCGATCCGCTCCGGTTTTTGCGCGGCGGCCCGTTCCGCGGGCCGCATCCGGTCCGGTTTTTGCGCGGCGGCCCCGATCCGGTCCGATTTTTGCGCGGCGGCCCGTTCCGCGGGCCGGATCCGCTCCGGTTTTTGCGCGGCGGCCCCGATCCACTCTGGTTTTTGCGCGGCGGCCCGTTCCGCGGGCCGGATCCGGTCCGGTTTTTGCGCGGCGGCCCCGATCCGCTCCGGTTTTTGTGCCGCGGCCCGTTCCGTGGGCCGGATCCGCTCCGGTTTTTGCGCGGTGGCTCCGATCCGGTCCGGTTTTTGCGCGGTGGCCTGTTCCGCGGGCCGCATCCAGTCCGGTTTTTGCGCGGCGGCCCCGATCCGCTCCGGTTTTTGCGCCGCGGCCCGTTCCGCGGGCCGGATCCGGTCCGGTTTTTGCGCGGCGGCCCCGATCCGGTCCGATTTTTGCGCGGCGGCCCGTTCCGCGGGCCGGATCCGGTCCGGTTTTTGCGCGGCGGGCCCGATCCGCTCCGGTTTTTGCGCGGCAGCCCGTTCCGCGGGCCGGATCCGCTCCGGTTTTTGCGCGGCGGCCCCGATCCTGTCTGGTTTTTGCGCCGCGGCCCGTTCCGCGGGCCGGATCTGCTCCGGTTTTTGCGCGGCGGCCCCGATCCGCTCCGGTTTTTGCGCGTCGGCCCGTTCCGCGGGCCGGATCCGCTCCGGTTTTTGCGCGGCGGCCCCGATCCGCTCCGGTTTTTGCGCCGCGGCCCGTTCCGCGGGCCGCATCCAGTCCGGTTTTTGCGCGGCGGCCCCGATCCTGTCCGGTTTTTGCGCGGCGGCCCGTTCCGCGGGCCGGATCTGCTCCGGTTATTGCGCGGTGGCTCCGATCCGGTCCGGTTTTTGCGCGGCGGCCCGTTCCGCGGGCCGGATCCGGTCCGGTTTTTGCGCGGTGGCCCCGAGCCTGTCCGGTTTTTGCGCGGCGGCCCGTTCCGCGGGCCGGATCCGGTCCGGTTTTTGCGCGGCGGCCCCGAGCCGGTCCGGTTTTTGTGCCGCGGCCCTTTCCGCGGGCCGGATCCGCTCCGGTTTTTGCGCGGCAGCCCGTTCCGTGGGCCGGATCCGCTCCGGTTTTTGCGCGGCGGCCCTGATCCGGTCCGGTTTTTCCGCGGCGGCCCGTTCTGCGGGCCGCATCCGCTCCGGTTTTTGCGCGGCGGCCCCGATCCTGTCCGATTTTTGCGCGGCGGCCCGTTCCGCGGGCCGGATCCGCTCCGGTTTTTGCGCGGCGGCCCCGATCCGGTCCGATTTTTCCGCGGCGGCCCGTTCCGCGGGCCGGATCCGCTCTGGTTTTTGCGCGGCAGCCCCGATCCGGTCGGATTTTTGCGCAGAGGCCCGTTCTGCGGGCCGGATCCGGTCCGGTTTTTGCGCGGCGGCCCGTTCCGCGGGCCGGATCCGCTCCGGTTTTTGCGCGGCGGCCCCGATCCACTCCGGTTTTTGTGCGGCAGCCCGTTCCGTGGGCCGGATCCGCTCCAGTTTTTGCGCGGCGGCCCCGATCCGCTCCGATTTTTGCGCGGCGGCCCGTTCCGCTAGCCGGATCCGCTCCGGTTTTTGCGCGGCGGCCCTGATCCGCTCCGGTTTTTGCCTGGCGGCCCGTTCCGCGGGCTGGATCCGCTCTAGTTTTTGCGCGGCGGCCCCGATCCTGTCCGGTTTTTGCGCGGCGGCCCGTTCCGCGGGCCGGATTCAGTCCGGTTTTTGCGCGGCGGCCCCGATACGGTCCGGTTTTTGCGCGGCGGCCCGTTCCGCGCGCCGCATCCGCTCCGGTTTTTGCGCGGCGGCCCCGATCCGCTCCGGTTTTTGCGCGGCGGCCCCGATCCGCTCCGGTTTTTGCGCGGCGGCCCGTTCTGCGGGCCGGATCCGCTCCGGTTTTTGCGCGGCGGCCCCGATCCGATCCGGTTTTTGCGCCGCGGCCCGTTCCGCGGGCCGGATCCGGTCCGCTTTTTGCGCGGCGGCCCCGATCCGGTCCGGTTTTTCCGCGGCGGCCCGTTCCGCGGGCCGGATCCGCTCCGGTTTTTGCGCGGCGGGCCCGATCCGCTCCGGTTTTTGCGCGGCGGCCCGTTCCGCGGGCCGGATCCGCTCCGGTTTTTGCGCGGCGGCCCCGATCCTGTCCGATTTTTGCGTGGCGGCCCGTTCCGCGGGCCGGATCCGCTCCGTTTTTGCGCGGCGGCCCCGATCCGGTCCGATTTTTCCGCGGCGGCCCGTTCCGCGGGCCGGATCCGCTCTGGTTTTTGCGCGGCAGCCCCGATCCGGTCGGATTTTTGCGCGGAGGCCCGTTCTGCGGGCCGGATCCGGTCCGGTTTTTGCGCGGCGGCCCGTTCCGCGGGCCGGATCCGCTCCGGTTTTTGCGCGGCGGCCCCGATCCACTCCGGTTTTTGTGCGGCAGCCCGTTCCGCGGGCCGGATCCGCTCCAGTTTTTGCGCGGCGGCCCCGATCCGCTCCGATTTTTGCGCGGCGGCCCGTTCCGCTAGCCGGATCCGCTCCGGTTTTTGCGCGGCGGCCGCGATCCGCTCCGGTTTTTGCCTGGCGGCCCGTTCCGCGGGCCGGATCCGCTCTAGTTTTTGCGCGGCGGCGCCGATCCTGTCCGGTTTTTGCGCGGCGGCCCGTTCCGCGGGCCGGATTCAGTCCGGTTTTTGCGCGGCGGCCCCGATACGGTCCGGTTTTTGCGCGGCGGCCCGTTCCGCGCGCCGCATCCGCTCCGGTTTTTCGCGGCGGCCCCGATCCTGTCCGGTTTTTGCGTGGCGGCCCGTTCCGCGGGCCGAATCCGCTCCGGTTTTTGCGCGGCGGCCCCGATCCGCTCCGGTTTTTGCGCGGCGGCCCCGATCCGCTCCGGTTTTTGCGCGGCGGCCCGTTCCGCGGGCCGGATCCGCTCCGGTTTTTGCGCGGCGGCCCCGATCCGGTCCGGTTTTTGCGCGGCGGCCCGTTCCGCGGGCCGGATCCGCTCCGCTTTTTGCGCGGCGGCCCCGATCCGGTCCGGTTTTTCCGCGGCGGCCCGTTCCGCGGGCCGGATCCGCTCCGGTTTTTGCGCGGCAGCCCCGAGCCGGTCTGGTTTTTGCGCGGCGGCCCGTTCTGCGGGCCGGATCCGCTCCGGTTTTTGCGCGGCGGCCCCGATCCGCTCCGGCTTTTGCGCGGCGGCCTGTTCCGCGGGCCGGATCCGCTCCGGTTTTTGCGCGGCGGCCCCGATCCACTCTGGTTTTTGCGCGGCGGCCCGTTCCGCGGGCCGGATCCGGTCCGGTTTTTGCGCGGCGGCCCCGATCCGCTCCGGTTTTTGTGCCGCGGCCCGTTCCGCGGGCCACATCCGCTCCGGTTTTTGCGCGGTGGCTCCGATCCGCTCCGGTTTTTGCGCGGTGGCCCGTTCCGCGGGCCGCATCCGGTCCGGTTTTTGCGCGGCGGCCCCGATCCGGTCCGGTTTTTGCGCCGCGGCCCGTTCCGCGGGCCGGATCCGGTCCGGTTTTTGCGCGGCGGCCCCGATCCGCTCCGGTTTTTGCGCGGCGGCCCGTTCCGCGGGCCGGATCCGCTCCGGTTTTTGCGCGGCGGGCCCGATCCGCTCCGGTTTTTGCGCGGCGGCCCGTTCCGCGGGCCGGAGCCGCTCCGGTTTTTGCGCGGCGGCCCCGATCCTGTCCGGTTTTTGCGCGGCGGCCCGTTCCGCGGGCCGGATCCAGTCCGGTTTTTGCGCGGCGGCCCCGATCCTGTCCGGTTTTTGCGCGGCGGCCCGTTCCGCGGGCCGGATCCAGTCCGGTTTTTGCGCGGCGGCCCCGATACGGTCCGATTTTTGCGCGTCGGCCCGTTCCGCGGGCCGGAGCCGGTCCGGTTTTTGCGCGGCGGCCCCGATCCGCTCCGGTTTTTGCGCGGCGGCCCGTTCCGCGGGCCGGATCCGCTCCGGTTTATGCGCGGCGGCCCCGATACGGTCCGGTTTTTGCGCCGCGGCCCGTTCCGCGGGCCGGATCCGCTCCGGTTTTTGCGCGGCGGCCCCGAGCCGGTCCGGTTTTTGCGCGGCGGCCCGTTCCGCGGGCCGGATCCGATCCGGTTTTTGCGCGGTGGCTCCGATCCGGTCCGGTTTTTGCGCGGCGGCCCCGATCCGCTCCGGTTTTTGCGCGGTGGCCCGTTCCGCGGGCCGCATCCGATCCGGTTTTTGCGCGGCGGCCCCGATCCGCTCCGATTTTTGCGCCGCGGCCCGTTCCGCGGGCCGCATCCGCTCCGGTTTTTGCGCGGTGGCTCCGATCCGGTCCGGTTTTTGCGCGGCGGCCCGTTCCCGGGTCCGGATCCGCTCCGGTTTTTGCGCGGCGGCCCGTTCCGCGGGCCGGATCCGGTCCGGTTTTTGCGCGGCGGCCGCGATCCGCTCCGGTTTTTGCGCGGCGGCCCGTTCCGCGGGCCGCATCCGCTCCGGTTTTTGCGCGGCGGCATCGAGCCGGTCCGGTTTTTGCGCGGCGGCCCGTTCCGCGGGACGGATCCGCTCCGCTTTTTGCGCGGCGGCCCCGATCCGGTCTGGTTTTTCCGCGGCGGCCCGTTCCGCGGGCTGGATCCGGTCCGGTTTTTGCGCGGCGGCCCCGATCCGCTCCGGTTTTTGCGCGGCGGCCCGTTCCGCGGGCCGGATCCGGTCCGGTTTTTGCGCGGCGGGCCCGATCCGCTCCGGTTTTTGCGCGGCGGCCCGTTCCGCGGGCCGGATCCGCTCCGGTTTTTGCGCGGCGGCCCCGATCCTGTCTGGTTTTTGCGCCGCGGCCCGTTCCGCGGGCCGGATCTGCTCCGGTTTTTGCGCGGCGGCCCGTTCCGCGGGCCGGATCCGGTCCGGTTTTTGCGCGGTGGCCCCGATCCGGTCCGATTTTTGCGCGGCGGCCCGTTCTGCGGGCCGGATCCGCTCCGTTTTTTGCGCGGCGGCCCCTATCCGGTCCGATTTTTGCGCGGCGGCCCGTTCCGCGGACCGGATCCGCTCCGGTTTTTGCGCGGCGGCCCCGAGCCGGTCCGGTTTTTGCGCGGTGGCCCGTTCCGCGGGCCGGATCCGCTCCGGTTTTTGCGCGGCGGCCCCGATCCGCTCCGGTTTTTGCGCGGCGGCCCGTTCCGTGGGCCGCATCCGCTCCGGTTTTTGCGCGGCGGCCCCGAGCCGGTCCGGTCTTTGCGCGGCGGCCCGTTCCGCGGGGCGGATCCGATCCGGTTTTTGCGCGGCGGCCCCGATCCGGTCCGATTTTTGCGCGGTGGCCCGTTCCGCGGGCCGGATCCGCTCCGGTTTTTGCGCGGCGGCCCCGATCCCGTACGGTTTTTGTGCGGCAGCCCGTTCCGCGGGCCGGAGCCGGTCCGGTTTTTGCGCGGCGGCCCCGATCCGATCCGGTTTTTGCGCGGCGGCCCGTTCCGCGGGCCGGATCCGCTCCGGTTTTTGCGCGGCGGGCCCGATCCGCTCCGGTTTTTGCGCGGCGGCCCGTTCCGCGGGCCGGATCCGCTCCGGTTTTTGCGCGGCGGCCCCGATCCTGTCTGGTTTTTGCGCCGCGGCCCGTTCCGCGGGCCGGATCTGCTCCGGTTTTTGCGCGGCGGCCCCGATCCGCTCCGGTTTTTGCGCGGCGGCCCGTTCCGCGGGCCGGATCCGCTCCGGTTTTTGCGCGGGGTCCCCGATCCGGTCCGGTTTTTGCGCCGCGGCCCGTTCCGCGGGCCGGATCCGCTCCGGTTTTTGCGCGGCGGGCCCGATCCGCTCCGGTTTTTGCGCGGCGGCCCGTTCCGCGGGCCGGATCCGGTCCGGTTTTTGTGCGGTGGCTCCGATCCGGTCCGGTTTTTGCGCGGCGTCCCGTTCCGCGGGCCGGAGCCGGTCCGGTTTTTGCGCGGCGGCCCCGATCCGCTCCGGTTTTTGCGCGGCGGCCCGTTCCGCGGGCCGGATCCGCTCCGGTTTTTGCGCGGCGGCCCCGAGCCGGTCCGGTTTTTGTGCCGCGGCCCTTTCCGCGGGCCGGATCCGCTCCGGTTTTTGCGCGGCGGCCCGTTCCACGGGCCGGATCCGCTCCGGTTTTTGCGCGGCGGCCCTGATCCGGTCCGGTTTTTGCGCGGCGGCCCGTTCTGCGGGCCGGATCCGCTCCGGTTTTTGCGCGGCGGCCCCGATCCGCTCCGGTTTTTGCGCGGTGGCCCGTTCCGCGGGCCGCATCCGATCCGGTTTTTGCGCGGCGGCCCCGATCCGCTCCGATTTTTGCGCCGCGGCCCGTTCCGCGGGCCGCATCCGCTCCGGTTTTTGCGCGGTGGCTCCGATCCGGTCCGGTTTTTGCGCGGCGGCCCGTTCCCGGGTCCGGATCCGCTCCGGTTTTTGCGCGGCGGCCCGTTCCGCGGGCCGGATCCGGTCCGGTTTTTGCGCGGCGGCCGCGATCCGCTCCGGTTTTTGCGCGGCGGCCCGTTCCGCGGGCCGCATCCGCTCCGGTTTTTGCGCGGCGGCATCGAGCCGGTCCGGTTTTTGCGCGGCGGCCCGTTCCGCGGGACGGATCCGCTCCGCTTTTTGCGCGGCGGCCCCGATCCGGTCTGGTTTTTCCGCGGCGGCCCGTTCCGCGGGCTGGATCCGGTCCGGTTTTTGCGCGGCGGCCCCGATCCGCTCCGGTTTTTGCGCGGCGGCCCGTTCCGCGGGCCGGATCCGGTCCGGTTTTTGCGCGGCGGGCCCGATCCGCTCCGGTTTTTGCGCGGCGGCCCGTTCCGCGGGCCGGATCCGCTCCGGTTTTTGCGCGGCGGCCCCGATCCTGTCTGGTTTTTGCGCCGCGGCCCGTTCCGCGGGCCGGATCTGCTCCGGTTTTTGCGCGGCGGCCCGTTCCGCGGGCCGGATCCGGTCCGGTTTTTGCGCGGTGGCCCCGATCCGGTCCGATTTTTGCGCGGCGGCCCGTTCTGCGGGCCGGATCCGCTCCGTTTTTTGCGCGGCGGCCCCTATCCGGTCCGATTTTTGCGCGGCGGCCCGTTCCGCGGACCGGATCCGCTCCGGTTTTTGCGCGGCGGCCCCGAGCCGGTCCGGTTTTTGCGCGGTGGCCCGTTCCGCGGGCCGGATCCGCTCCGGTTTTTGCGCGGCGGCCCCGATCCGCTCCGGTTTTTGCGCGGCGGCCCGTTCCGTGGGCCGCATCCGCTCCGGTTTTTGCGCGGCGGCCCCGAGCCGGTCCGGTCTTTGCGCGGCGGCCCGTTCCGCGGGGCGGATCCGATCCGGTTTTTGCGCGGCGGCCCCGATCCGGTCCGATTTTTGCGCGGTGGCCCGTTCCGCGGGCCGGATCCGCTCCGGTTTTTGCGCGGCGGCCCCGATCCCGTACGGTTTTTGTGCGGCAGCCCGTTCCGCGGGCCGGAGCCGGTCCGGTTTTTGCGCGGCGGCCCCGATCCGATCCGGTTTTTGCGCGGCGGCCCGTTCCGCGGGCCGGATCCGCTCCGCTTTTTGCGCGGCGGGCCCGATCCGCTCCGGTTTTTGCGCGGCGGCCCGTTCCGCGGGCCGGATCCGCTCCGGTTTTTGCGCGGCGGCCCCGATCCTGTCTGGTTTTTGCGCCGCGGCCCGTTCCGCGGGCCGGATCTGCTCCGGTTTTTGCGCGGCGGCCCCGATCCGCTCCGGTTTTTGCGCGGCGGCCCGTTCCGCGGGCCGGATCCGCTCCGGTTTTTGCGCGGGGTCCCCGATCCGGTCCGGTTTTTGCGCCGCGGCCCGTTCCGCGGGCCGGATCCGCTCCGGTTTTTGCGCGGCGGGCCCGATCCGCTCCGGTTTTTGCGCGGCGGCCCGTTCCGCGGGCCGGATCCGGTCCGGTTTTTGTGCGGTGGCTCCGATCCGGTCCGGTTTTTGCGCGGCGTCCCGTTCCGCGGGCCGGAGCCGGTCCGGTTTTTGCGCGGCGGCCCCGATCCGCTCCGGTTTTTGCGCGGCGGCCCGTTCCGCGGGCCGGATCCGCTCCGGTTTTTGCGCGGCGGCCCCGAGCCGGTCCGGTTTTTGTGCCGCGGCCCTTTCCGCGGGCCGGATCCGCTCCGGTTTTTGCGCGGCGGCCCGTTCCACGGGCCGGATCCGCTCCGGTTTTTGCGCGGCGGCCCTGATCCGGTCCGGTTTTTTGCGCGGCGGCCCGTTCTGCGGGCCGGATCCGCTCCGGTTTTTGCGCGGCGGCCCTGATCCGGTCCGGTTTTTGCGCGGCGGCCAGTTCCGCGGGCCGGATCCGCTCCGGTTTTTGCGCGGCGGCCCCGATCCGGTCCGATTTTTGCGCGGCGGCCCGTTCCGCGGGCCGGATCCGCTCCGGTTTTTGCGCGGCGGCACCGAGCCGATCCGGTTTTTGCGCGGTGGCCCGTTCCGCGGGCCGGATCCGCTCCGCTTTTTGCGCGGCGGCTCCGATCCGCTCCGGTTTTTGCGCGGCGGCCCGTTCCGTGGGCCGCATCCGGTCCGGTTTTTGTGCGGCGGCCCCGATCCGCTCCGGTTTTTGCGCGGCGGCCCGTTCCGCGGGCCGGATCCGATCCGGTTTTTGCGCGGTGGCTCCGATCCGGTCCGGTTTTTGCGCGGCGGCCCCGATCCGGTCCGGTTTTTGCGCGGTGGCCCGTTCCGCGGGCCGCATCCGATCCGGTTTTTGCGCGGCGGCCCCGATCCGCTCCGGTTTTTGCGCCGCGGCCCGTTCCGCGGGCCGCATCCGCTCCGGTTTTTGCGCGGTGGCTCCGATCCGGTCCGGTTTTTTGCGCGGCGGCCCGTTCCGGGGTCCGGATCCGCTCCGGTTTTTGCGCGGCGGCCTGTTCCGCGGGCCGGATCCGGTCCGGTTTTTGCGCGGCGGCCGCGATCCGCTCCGGTTTTTGCGCGGCGGCCCGTTCCGCGGGCCGCATCCGCTCCGGTTTTTGCGCGGCGGCATCGAGCCGGTCCGGTTTTTGCGCGGCGGCCCGTTCCGCGGGACGGATCCGCTCCGCTTTTTGCGCGGCGGCCCCGATCCGGTCTGGTTTTTCCGCGGCGGCCCGTTCCGCGGGCTGGATCCGGTCCGGTTTTTGCGCGGCGGCCCCGATCCGCTCCGGTTTTTGCGCGGCGGCCCGTTCCGCGGGCCGGATCCGCTCCGGTTTTTGCGCGGCGGGCCCGATCCGCTCCGGTTTTTGCGCGGCGGCCCGTTCCGCGGGCCGGATCCGCTCCGGTTTTTGCGCGGCGGCCCCGATCCTGTCTGGTTTTTGCGCCGCGGCCCGTTCCGCGGGCCGGATCTGCTCCGGTTTTTGCGCGGCGGCACCGAGCCGATCCGGTTTTTGCGCGGTGGCCCGTTCCGCGGGCCGGATCCGCTCCGCTTTTTGCGCGGCGGCCCCGATCCGCTCCGGTTTTTGCGCGGCGGCCCGTTCCGTGGGCCGCATCCGCTCCGGTTTTTGTGCGGCGGCCCCGATCCGCTCCGGTTTTTGCGCGGCGGCCCGTTCCGCGGGCCGGATCCGATCCGGTTTTTGCGCGGTGGCTCCGATCCGGTCCGGTTTTTGCGCGGCGGCCCCGATCCGCTCCGGTTTTTGCGCGGTGGCCCGTTCCGGGGTCCGGATCCGCTCCGGTTTTTGCGCGGCGGCCCGTTCCGCGGGCCGGATCCGGTCCGGTTTTTGCGCGGCGGCCGCGATCCGCTCCGGTTTTTGCGCGGCGGCCCGTTCCGCGGGCCGCATCCGCTCCGGTTTTTGCGCGGCGGCATCGAGCCGGTCCGGTTTTTGCGCGGCGGCCCCGATCCGATCCGGTTTTTGCGCGGCGGCCCGTTCCGCGGGCCGGATCCGCTCCGGTTTTTGCGCGGCGGGCCCGATCCGCTCCGGTTTTTGCGCGGCAGCCCGTTCCGCGGGCCGGATCCGCTCCGGTTTTTGCGCGGCGGCCCCGATCCTGTCTGGTTTTTGCGCCGCGGCCCGTTCCGCGGGCCGGATCTGCTCCGGTTTTTGCGCGGCGGCCCCGATCCGCTCCGGTTTTTGCGCGGCGGCCCGTTCCGCGGGCCGGATCCGCTCCGGTTTTTGCGCGGCGGCCCCGATCCGGTCCGGTTTTTGCGCCGCGGCCCGTTCCGCGGGCCGGATCCGCTCCGGTTTTTGCGCGGCGGCCCCGATCCGCTCCGGTTTTTGCGCGGCGGCCCGTTCCGCGGGCCGGATCCGGTCCGGTTTTTGTGCGGTGGCTCCGATCCGGTCCGGTTTTTGCGCGGCGGCCCGTTCCGCGGGCCGGAGCCGGTCCGGTTTTTGCGCGGCGGCCCCGATCCGCTCCGGTTTTTGCGCGGCGGCCCGTTCCGCGGGCCGGATCCGCTCCGGTTTTTGCGCGGCGGCCCCGAGCCGGTCCGGTTTTTGTGCCGCGGCCCTTTCCGCGGGCCGGATCCGCTCCGGTTTTTGCGCGGCGGCCCGTTCCACGGGCCGGATCCGCTCCGGTTTTTGCGCGGCGGCCCTGATCCGGTCCGGTTTTTGCGCGGCGGCCCGTTCTGCGGGCCGGATCCGCTCCGGTTTTTGCGCGGCGGCCCTGATCCGGTCCGGTTTTTGCGCGGCGGCCAGTTCCGCGGGCCGGATCCGCTCCGGTTTTTGCGCGGCGGCCCCGATCCGGTCCGATTTTTGCGCGGCGGCCCGTTCCGCGGGCCGGATCCGCTCCGGTTTTTGCGCGGCGGCACCGAGCCGATCCGGTTTTTGCGCGGTGGCCCGTTCCGCGGGCCGGATCCGCTCCGCTTTTTGCGCGGCGGCCCCGATCCGCTCCGGTTTTTGCGCGGCGGCCCGTTCCGTGGGCCGCATCCGGTCCGGTTTTTGTGCGGCGGCCCCGATCCGCTCCGGTTTTTGCGCGGCGGCCCGTTCCGCGGGCCGGATCCGATCCGGTTTTTGCGCGGTGGCTCCGATCCGGTCCGGTTTTTGCGCGGCGGCCCCGATCCGGTCCGGTTTTTGCGCGGTGGCCCGTTCCGCGGGCCGCATCCGATCCGGTTTTTGCGCGGCGGCCCCGATCCGCTCCGGTTTTTGCGCCGCGGCCCGTTCCGCGGGCCGCATCCGCTCCGGTTTTTGCGCGGTGGCTCCGATCCGGTCCGGTTTTTGCGCGGCGGCCCGTTCCGGGGTCCGGATCCGCTCCGGTTTTTGCGCGGCGGCCTGTTCCGCGGGCCGGATCCGGTCCGGTTTTTGCGCGGCGGCCGCGATCCGCTCCGGTTTTTGCGCGGCGGCCCGTTCCGCGGGCCGCATCCGCTCCGGTTTTTGCGCGGCGGCATCGAGCCGGTCCGGTTTTTGCGCGGCGGCCCGTTCCGCGGGACGGATCCGCTCCGCTTTTTGCGCGGCGGCCCCGATCCGGTCTGGTTTTTCCGCGGCGGCCCGTTCCGCGGGCTGGATCCGGTCCGGTTTTTGCGCGGCGGCCCCGATCCGCTCCGGTTTTTGCGCGGCGGCCCGTTCCGCGGGCCGGATCCGCTCCGGTTTTTGCGCGGCGGGCCCGATCCGCTCCGGTTTTTGCGCGGCGGCCCGTTCCGCGGGCCGGATCCGCTCCGGTTTTTGCGCGGCGGCCCCGATCCTGTCTGGTTTTTGCGCCGCGGCCCGTTCCGCGGGCCGGATCTGCTCCGGTTTTTGCGCGGCGGCCCCGATCCGCTCCGGTTTTTGCGCGGCGGCCCGTTCCGCGGGCCGGATCCGCTCCGGTTTTTGCGCGGCGGCCCCGATACGGTCCGGTTTTTGCGCGGCGGCCCGTTCCGCGGGCCGGATCCGCTCCGGTTTTTGCGCGGCGGCCCCGATCCGCTCCGGTTTTTGTGCGGTGCACGTTCCGCGGGCCGGAGCCGGTCCGGTTTTTGCACGGCGGCCCCGATCCGCTCCGGTTTTTGCGCGGCGGCCCGTTCCGTGGGCCGCATCCTCTCCGGTTTTTGCGCGGCGGCCCGTTCCGCGGGCCGGATCCGGTCCGGTTTTTGCGCGGCGGCCCCGATCCGCTCCGGTTTTTGCGCGGCGGCCCGTTCCGTGGGCCGCATCCGCTCCGGTTTTTGCGCGGCGGCCCCGAGCCGGTCCGGTCTTTGCGCGGCGGCCCGTTCCGCGGGGCGGATCCGATCCGGTTTTTGCGCGGCGGCCCCGATCCGGTCCGATTTTTGCGCGGTGGCCCGTTCCGCGGGCCGGATCCGCTCCGGTTTTTGCGCGGCGGCCCCGATCCCGTACGGTTTTTGTGCGGCAGCCCGTTCCGCGGGCCGGAGCCGGTCCGGTTTTTGCGCGGCGGCCCCGATCCGATCCGGTTTTTGCGCGGCGGCCCGTTCCGCGGGACGGATCCGCTCCGGTTTTTGCGCGGCGGGCCCGATCCGCTCCGGTTTTTGCGCGGCAGCCCGTTCCGCGGGCCGGATCCGCTCCGGTTTTTGCGCGGCGGCCCCGATCCTGTCTGGTTTTTGCGCCGCGGCCCGTTCCGCGGGCCGGATCTGCTCCGGTTTTTGCGCGGCGGCCCCGATCCGCTCCGGTTTTTGCGCGGCGGCCCGTTCCGCGGGCCGGATCCGATCCGGTTTTTGCGCGGCGGCCCCGATCCGGTCCGGTTTTTGCGCCGCGGCCCGTTCCGCGGGCCGCATCCGCTCCGGTTTTTGCGCGGCGGCCCCGATCCGCTCCGGTTTTTGCGCGGCGGCCCGTTCCGCGGGCCGGATCCGGTCCGGTTTTTGTGCGGTGGCTCCGATCCGGTCCGGTTTTTGCGCGGCGGCCCGTTCCGCGGGCCGGAGCCGGTCCGGTTTTTGCGCGGCGGCCCCGATCCGCTCCGGTTTTTGCGCGGCGGCCCGTTCCGCGGGCCGGATCCGCTCCGGTTTTTGCGCGGCGGCCCCGAGCCGGTCCGGTTTTTGTGCCGCGGCCCTTTCCGCGGGCCGGATCCGCTCCGGTTTTTGCGCGGCGGCCCGTTCCACGGGCCGGATCCGCTCCGGTTTTTGCGCGGCGGCCCTGATCCGGTCCGGTTTTTGCGCGGCGGCCCGTTCTGCGGGCCGGATCCGCTCCGGTTTTTGCGCGGCGGCCCTGATCCGGTCCGGTTTTTGCGCGGCGGCCAGTTCCGCGGGCCGGATCCGCTCCGGTTTTTGCGCGGCGGCCCCGATCCGGTCCGATTTTTGCGCGGCGGCCCGTTCCGCGGGCCGGATCCGCTCCGGTTTTTGCGCGGCGGCACCGAGCCGATCCGGTTTTTGCGCGGTGGCCCGTTCCGCGGGCCGGATCCGCTCCGCTTTTTGCGCGGCGGCCCCGATCCGCTCCGGTTTTTGCGCGGCGGCCCGTTCCGTGGGCCGCATCCGCTCCGGTTTTTGTGCGGCGGCCCCGATCCGCTCCGGTTTTTGCGCGGCGGCCCGTTCCGCGGGCCGGATCCGATCCGGTTTTTGCGCGGTGGCTCCGATCCGGTCCGGTTTTTGCGCGGCGGCCCCGATCCGGTCCGGTTTTTGCGCGGTGGCCCGTTCCGCGGGCCGCATCCGATCCGGTTTTTGCGCGGCGGCCCCGATCCGCTCCGGTTTTTGCGCCGCGGCCCGTTCCGCGGGCCGCATCCGCTCCGGTTTTTGCGCGGTGGCTCCGATCCGGTCCGGTTTTTGCGCGGTGGCCCGTTCCGGGGTCCGGATCCGCTCCGGTTTTTGCGCGGCGGCCCGTTCCGCGGGCCGGATCCGGTCCGGTTTTTGCGCGGCGGCCGCGATCCGCTCCGGTTTTTGCGCGGCGGCCCGTTCCGCGGGCCGCATCCGCTCCGGTTTTTGCGCGGCGGCATCGAGCCGGTCCGGTTTTTGCGCGGCGGCCCGCTCCGCGGGACGGATCCGCTCCGCTTTTTGCGCGGCGGCCCCGATCCGGTCTGGTTTTTCCGCGGCGGCCCGTTCCGCGGGCTGGATCCGGTCCGGTTTTTGCGCCGCGGCCCCCGATCCGCTCCGGTTTTTGCGCGGCGGCCCGTTCCGCGGGCCGGATCCGGTCCGGTTTTTGCGCGGCGGGCCCGATCCGCTCCGGTTTTTGCGCGGCGGCCCGTTCCGCGGGCCGGATCCGCTCCGGTTTTTGCGCGGCGGCCCCGATCCTGTCTGGTTTTTGCGCCGCGGCCCGTTCCGCGGGCCGGATCTGCTCCGGTTTTTGCGCGGCGGCCCCGATCCGCTCCGGTTTTTGCGCGGCGGCCCGTTCCGCGGGCCGGATCCGCTCCGGTTTTTGCGCGGCGGCCCCGATACGGTCCGGTTTTTGCGCGGCGGCCCGTTCCGCGGGCCGGATCCGCTCCGGTTTTTGCGCGGCGGCCCCGATCCGGTCCGGTTTTTGTGCGGCAGCCCGTTCCGCGGGCCGGAGCCGGTCCGGTTTTTGCACGGCGGCCCCGATCCGCTCCGGTTTTTGCGCGGCGGCCCGTTCCGTGGGCCGCATCCGCTCCGGTTTTTGCGCGGCGGCCCGTTCCGCGGGCCGGATCCGGTCCGGTTTTTGCGCGGTGGCCCCGATCCGGTCCGATTTTTGCGCGGCGGCCCGTTCTGCGGGCCGGATCCGCTCCGTTTTTTGCGCGGCGGCCCCGATACGGTCCGGTTTTTGCGCGGCGGCCCGTTCCGCGGACCGGATCCGCTCCGGTTTTTGCGCGGCGGCCCCGATCCGCTCCGGTTTTTGCGCGGCAGCCCGTTCCGCGGGCCGGATCCGCTCCGCTTTTTGCGCGGCGGCCCCGATCCACTCCGGTTTTTCCGCGGCGGCCCGTTCCGCGGGCTGGATCCGCTCCGGTTTTTGCGCGGCGGCCCTGATCCGGTCCGGTTTTTTGCGCGGCGGCCCGTTCTGCGGGCCGGATCCGCTCCGGTTTTTGCGCGGCGGCCCCGATCCGGTCCGGTTTTTGCGCGGCGGCCTGTTCCGCGGGCCGGATCCGCTCCGGTTTTTGCGCGGCGGCCCCGATCCACTCTGGTTTTTGCGCGGCGGCCTGTTCCGCGGGCCGGATCCGGTCCGGTTTTTGCGCGGCGGCCCCGATCCGCTCCGGTTTTTGTGCCGCGGCCCGTTCCGCGGGCCGGATCCGCTCCGGTTTTTGCGCGGTGGCTCCGATCCGCTCCGGTTTTTGTGCGGCGGCCCGTTCCGCGGGCCGCATCCAGTCCGGTTTTTGCGCGGCGGCCCCGATCCGGTCCGGTTTTTGCGCCGCGCCCCATTCCGCGGGCCGGATCCGCTCCGGTTTTTGCGCGGCGGCCCCGATACGGTCCGGTTTTTGCGCCGCGGCCCGTTCCGCGGGCCGGATCCGCTCCGGTTTTTGCGCGGCGGGCCTGATCCGCTCCGGTTTTTGCGCGGCGGCCCGTTCCGCGGGCCGGATCCGCTCCGGTTTTTGCGCGGCGGCCCCGATCCGGTCTGGTTTTTGCGCCGCGGCCCTTTCCGCGGGCCGGATCTGCTCCGGTTTTTGCGCGGCGGCCCCGATCCGGTCCGGTCTTTGCGCGGCGGCCCGTTCCGCAGGGCGGATCCGATCCGGTTTTTGCGCGGTGGCTCCGATCCGGTCCGATATTTGCGCGGCGGCCCGTTCCGCGGGCCGGATCCGCTCCGCTTTTTGCGCGGCGGCCCCGATCCGGTCCGATTTTTGCGCGGTGGCCCGTTCCGCGGGCCGGATCCGGTCCGGTTTTTGCGCGGCGGCCCCGATCCCGTACGGTTTTTGTGCGGCAGCCCGTTCCGCGGGCCGGAGCCGGTCCGGTTTTTGCGCCGCGGCCCAGAGCCGGTCCGGTTTTTGCGCGGCGGCCCGTTCTGCGGGCCCGATCCGCTTCACTTTTTGCGCGGCGGCCCCGATCCGGTCTGGTTTTTCCGCGGCGGCCCGTTCCGCGGGCTGGATCCGCTCCGGTTTTTGCGCGGCGGCCCCGATCCGCTCCGGTTTTTGCGCGGCGGCCTGTTCTGCGAGCCGGATCCGGTCCGGTTTTTGCGCGGCGGCCACGATCCGCTCCGGTTTTTGCGCGGCGGCCCGTTCCGCGGGCCGGATCCGCTCCGGTTTTTGCGCGGCGGCCCCGATCCTGTCCGGTTTTTGCGCGGCGGCCCGTTCCACGGGCCGGATCCGGTCCGGTTTTTGCGCGGCGGCCACGATCCGCTCCGGTTTTTGCGCGGCGGCCCGTTCCGTGGGCCGCATCCGCTCCGGTTTTTGCGCCGCGGCCCGTTCTGCGGGCCGGATCCGCTCCGGTTTTTGCGCGGCGGCCCCGGTCCTGTCCGGTATTTGCGCGGCGGCCCGTTCCGCGTGCCGGATCCGCTCCGCTTTTTGAGCGGCGGGCCCCATCCGCTCCGGTTTTTGCGCGGCGGCCCGTTCCGCGGGCCGGATCCGCTCCGGTTTTTGCGCGGCGGCCCCGATCCGCTCCGGTTTTTGTGCGGCAGCCCGTTCCGCGGGCCGGAGCCGGTCCGGTTTTTGCACGGCGGCCCCGATCCGCTCCGGTTTTTGCGCCGCGGCCCGTTCCGTGGGCCGCATCCGCTCCGGTTTTTGCACGGCGGCCCCGATCCGCTCCGGTTTTTGCGCGGCGGCCCGTTCCGCGGGCCGGATCCGGTCCGGTTTTTGCGCGGCGGCCCCGAGCCGGTCCGGTTTTTGCGCGGCGGCCTGTTCCGCGGGCCGGATCTGCTCCGGTTTTTGCGCGGCGGCCCCGATCCACTCTGGTTTTTGCGCGGCGGCCCGTTCCGCGGGCTGGATCCGGTCCGGTTTTTGCGCGGCGGCCCCGATCCGCTCCGGTTTTTGTGCCGCGGCCCGTTCCGCGGGCCGGATCCGCTCCGGTTTTTGCGCGGTGGCTCCGATCCGCTCCGGTTTTTGCGCGGTGGCCCGTTCCGCGGGCCGCATCCAGTCCGGTTTTTGCGCGGCGGCCCCGATCCGGTCCGGTTTTTGCGCGGCGGCCCGTTCCGCGGGCCGCATCCGCTCCGGTTTTTGCGCGGCGGCCCCGATCCGGTCCGGTTTTTGCGCGGCGGCCCGTTCTGCGGGCCGGATCTGCTCCGGTTTTTGCGCGGCGGCCCCGATCCGCTCCGGTTTTTGCGCGGCGGCCCGTTCCGCGGGCCGGATCCGCTCCGGTTTTTGCGCGGCGGCCCCGATCCGGTCCGGTTTTTGCGCGGCGGCCCGTTCCGCGGGCCGGATCCGCTCCGGTTTTTGCGCGGCGGCCCCGATCCGCTCCGGTTTTTGTGCGGTGCACGTTCCGCGGGCCGGAGCCGGTCCGGTTTTTGCACGGCGGCCCCGATCCGCTCCGGTTTTTGCGCGGCGGCCCGTTCCGTGGGCCGCATCCTCTCCGGTTTTTGCGCGGCGGCCCGTTCCGCGGGCCGGATCCGGTCCGGTTTTTGCGCGGCGGCCCCGATCCGCTCCGGTTTTTGCGCGGCGGGCCTGATCCGCTCCGGTTTTTGCGCGGCGGCCCGTTCCGCGGGCCGGATCCGCTCCGGTTTTTGCGCGGCGGCCCCGATCCGGTCTGGTTTTTGCGCCGCGGCCCTTTCCGCGGGCCGGATCTGCTCCGGTTTTTGCGCGGCGGCCCCGATCCGGTCCGGTCTTTGCGCGGCGGCCCGTTCCGCAGGGCGGATCCGATCCGGTTTTTGCGCGGTGGCTCCGATCCGGTCCGATATTTGCGCGGCGGCCCGTTCCGCGGGCCGGATCCGCTCCGCTTTTTGCGCGGCGGCCCCGATCCGGTCCGATTTTTGCGCGGTGGCCCGTTCCGCGGGCCGGATCCGGTCCGGTTTTTGCGCGGCGGCCCCGATCCCGTACGGTTTTTGTGCGGCAGCCCGTTCCGCGGGCCGGAGCCGGTCCGGTTTTTGCGCCGCGGCCCAGAGCCGGTCCGGTTTTTGCGCGGCGGCCCGTTCTGCGGGCCCGATCCGCTTCACTTTTTGCGCGGCGGCCCCGATCCGGTCTGGTTTTTTCCGCGGCGGCCCGTTCCGCGGGCTGGATCCGCTCCAGTTTTTGCGCGGCGGCCCCGATCCGCTCCGGTTTTTGCGCGGCGGCCTGTTCTGCGAGCCGGATCCGGTCCGGTTTTTGCGCGGCGGCCACGATCCGCTCCGGTTTTTGCGCGGCGGCCCGTTCCGCGGGCCGGATCCGCTCCGGTTTTTGCGCGGCGGCCCCGATCCTGTCCGGTTTTTGCGCGGCGGCCCGTTCCACGGGCCGGATCCGGTCCGGTTTTTGCGCGGCGGCCACGATCCGCTCCGGTTTTTGCGCGGCGGCCCGTTCCGTGGGCCGCATCCGCTCCGGTTTTTGCGCCGCGGCCCGTTCTGCGGGCCGGATCCGCTCCGGTTTTTGCGCGGCGGCCCCGGTCCTGTCCGGTATTTGCGCGGCGGCCCGTTCCGCGTGCCGGATCCGCTCCGCTTTTTGAGCGGCGGCCCCCATCCGCTCCGGTTTTTGCGCGGCGGCCCGTTCCGCGGGCCGGATCCGCTCCGGTTTTTGCGCGGCGGCCCCGATCCGCTCCGGTTTTTGTGCGGCAGCCCGTTCCGCGGGCCGGAGCCGGTCCGGTTTTTGCACGGCGGCCCCGATCCGCTCCGGTTTTTGCGCCGCGGCCCGTTCCGTGGGCCGCATCCGCTCCGGTTTTTGCACGGCGGCCCCGATCCGCTCCGGTTTTTGCGCGGCGGCCCGTTCCGCGGGCCGGATCCGGTCCGGTTTTTGCGCGGCGGCCCCGAGCCGGTCCGGTTTTTGCGCGGCGGCCTGTTCCGCGGGCCGGATCCGCTCCGGTTTTTGCGCGGCGGCCCCGATCCACTCTGGTTTTTGCGCGGCGGCCCGTTCCGCGGGCTGGATCCGGTCCGGTTTTTGCGCGGCGGCCCCGATCCGCTCCGGTTTTTGTGCCGCGGCCCGTTCCGCGGGCCGGATCCGCTCCGGTTTTTGCGCGGTGGCTCCGATCCGCTCCGGTTTTTGCGCGGTGGCCCGTTCCGCGGGCCGCATCCAGTCCGGTTTTTGCGCGGCGGCCCCGATCCGGTCCGGTTTTTGCGCGGCGGCCCGTTCCGCGGGCCGGATCCGCTCCGGTTTTTGCGCGGCGGCCCCGATCCGGTCCGGTTTTTGCGCGGCGGCCCGTTCTGCGGGCCGGATCCGCTCCGGTTTTTGCGCGGCGGCCCCGATCCGCTCCGGTTTTTGCGCGGCGGCCCGTTCCGCGGGCCGGATCCGCTCCGGTTTTTGCGCGGCGGCCCCGATCCGCTCCGGTTTTTGCGCGGCGGCCCGTTCTGCGGGCCGGATCCGCTCCGGTTTTTGCGCGGCGGCCCCGATCCGCTCCGGTTTTTGCACGGCGGCCCGTTCCGCGGGCCGGATCCGCTCCGGTTTTTGCGCGGCGGCCCCGATCCGGTCCGATTTTTGCGCGTCGGCCCGTTCCGCGGGCCGGATCCGCTCCGGTTTTTGCGCGGCAGCCCCGATCCGATCCGGTTTTTGTGCGGCAGCCCATTCCGCGGGCCGGATCCGCTCCGGTTTTTGCGCGGCGGCCCCGATCCTGTCCGGTTTTTGCGCGGCGGCCCGTTCCGTGGGCCGCATCCGCTCCGGTTTTTGCGCGGCGGCCCCGAGCCGGTCCGGTCTTTGCGCGGCGGCCCGTTCCGCGGGGCGGATCCGATCCGGTTTTTGCGCGGTGGCTCCGATCCGGTCCGATATTTGCGCGGCGGCCCGTTCCGCGGGCCGCATCCGCTCCGCTTTTTGCGCGGCGGCCCCGATCCGCTCCGGTTTTTGCGCGGCGGCCCCGATCCTGTCTGGTTTTTGCGCCGCGGCCCGTTCCGCGGGCCGGATCTGCTCCGGTTTTTGCGCGGCGGCCCCGATCCGCTCCGGTTTTTGCGCGGCGGCCCGTTCCGCGGGCCGGATCCGCTCCGGTTTTTGCGCGGCGGCCCCGATACGGTCCGGTTTTTGCGCGGCGGCCCGTTCCGCGGGCCGGATCCGCTCCGGTTTTTGCGCGGCGGCCCCGAGCCGCTCCGGTTTTTGTGCGGCAGCCCGTTCCGCGGGCCGGAGCCGGTCCGGTTTTTGCACGGCGGCCCCGATCCGCTCCGGTTTTTGCGCGGCGGCCCGTTCCGTGGGCCGCATCCGCTCCGGTTTTTGCGCGGCGGCCCGTTCCGCGGGCCGGATCCGGTCCGGTTTTTGCGCGGTGGCCCCGATCCGGTCCGATTTTTGCGCGGCGGCCCGTTCTGCGGGCCGGATCCGCTCCGTTTTTTGCGCGGCGGCCCCTATCCGGTCCGGTTTTTGCGCGGCGGCCCGTTCCGCGGACCGGATGCGCTCCGGTTTTTGCGCGGCGGCCCCGAGCCACTCCGGTTTTTGCGCGGCAGCCCGTTCCGCGGGCCGGATCCGCTCCGCTTTTTGCGCGGCGGCCCCGATCCGCTCCGGTTTTTCCGCGGCGGCCCGTTCCGCGGGCTGGATCCGGTCCGGTTTTTGCGCGGCGGCCACGATCCGCTCCGGTTTTTGCGCGGCGGCCCGTTCTGCGGGCCGGATCCGCTCCGGTTTTTGCGCGGCGGCCCCGATCCGGTCCGGTTTTTGCGCGGCGGCCTGTTCCGCGGGCCGGATCCGCTCCGCTTTTTGCGCGGCGGCCCCGATCCACTCTGGTTTTTGCGCGGCGGCCTGTTCCGCGGGCCGGATCCGGTCCGGTTTTTGCGCGGCGGCCCCGATCCGCTCCGGTTTTTGTGCCGCGGCCCGTTCCGCGGGCCGGATCCGCTCCGGTTTTTGCGCGGTGGCTCCGATCCGCTCCGGTTTTTGTGCGGCGGCCTGTTCCGCGGGCCGCATCCAGTCCGGTTTTTGCGCGGCGGCCCCGATCCGGTCCGGTTTTTGCGCCGCGGCCCATTCCGCGGGCCGGATCCGCTCCGGTTTTTGCGCGGCGGCCCCGATACGGTCCGGTTTTTGCGCCGCGGCCCGTTCCGCGGGCCGGATCCGCTCCGGTTTTTGCGCGGCGGGCCTGATCCGCTCCGGTTTTTGCGCGGCGGCCCGTTCCGCGGGCCGGATCCGGTCCGGTTTTTGCGCGGCGGCCCCGATCCGCTCCGGTTTTTGTGCCGCGGCCCGTTCCGCGGGCCGGATCCGCTCCGGTTTTTGCGCGGTGGCTCCGATCCGCTCCGGTTTTTGTGCGGCGGCCTGTTCCGCGGGCCGCATCCAGTCCGGTTTTTGCGCGGCGGCCCCGATCCGGTCCGGTTTTTGCGCCGCGGCCCATTCCGCGGGCCGGATCCGCTCCGGTTTTTGCGCGGCGGCCCCGATACGGTCCGGTTTTTGCGCCGCGGCCCGTTCCGCGGGCCGGATCCGCTCCGGTTTTTGCGCGGCGGGCCTGATCCGCTCCGGTTTTTGCGCGGCGGCCCGTTCCGCGGGCCGGATCCGCTCCGGTTTTTGCGCGGCGGCCCCGATCCGGTCTGGTTTTTGCGCCGCGGCCCTTTCCGCGGGCCGGATCTGCTCCGGTTTTTGCGCGGCGGCCCCGATCCGGTCCGGTCTTTGCGCGGCGGCCCGTTCCGCAGGGCGGATCCGATCCGGTTTTTGCGCGGTGGCTCCGATCCGGTCCGATATTTGCGCGGCGGCCCGTTCCGCGGGCCGGATCCGCTCCGCTTTTTGCGCGGCGGCCCCGATCCGGTCCGATTTTTGCGCGGTGGCCCGTTCCGCGGGCCGGATCCGGTCCGGTTTTTGCGCGGCGGCCCCGATCCCGTACGGTTTTTGTGCGGCAGCCCGTTCCGCGGGCCGGAGCCGGTCCGGTTTTTGCGCCGCGGCCCAGAGCCGGTCCGGTTTTTGCGCGGCGGCCCGTTCTGCGGGCCCGATCCGCTTCACTTTTTGCGCGGCGGCCCCGATCCGGTCTGGTTTTTCCGCGGCGGCCCGTTCCGCGGGCTGGATCCGGTCCGGTTTTTGCGCGGCGGCCCCGATCCGCTCCGGTTTTTGCGCGGCGGCCTGTTCTGCGAGCCGGATCCGGTCCGGTTTTTGCGCGGCGGCCCCGATCCTGTCCGGTTTTTGCGCGGCGGCCCGTTCCACGGGCCGGATCCGGTCCGGTTTATGCGCGGCGGCCACGATCCGCTCCGGTTTTTGCGCGGCGGCCCGTTCCGTGGGCCGCATCCGCTCCGGTTTTTGCGCCGCGGCCCGTTCTGCGGGCCGGATCCGCTCCGGTTTTTGCGCGGCGGCCCCGGTCCTGTCCGGTATTTGCGCGGCGGCCCGTTCCGCGTGCCGGATCCGCTCCGCTTTTTGAGCGGCGGCCCCCATCCGCTCCGGTTTTTGCGCGGCGGCCCGTTCCGCGGGCCGGATCCGCTCCGGTTTTTGCGCGGCGGCCCCGATCCGCTCCGGTTTTTGTGCGGCAGCCCGTTCCGCGGGCCGGAGCCGGTCCGGTTTTTGCACGGCGGCCCCGATCCGCTCCGGTTTTTGCGCCGCGGCCCGTTCCGTGGGCCGCATCCGCTCCGGTTTTTGCACGGCGGCCCCGATCCGCTCCGGTTTTTGCGCGGCGGTTCGTTCCGCGGGCCGGATCCGGTCCGGTTTTTGCGCGGCGGCCCCGAGCCGGTCCGGTTTTTGCGCGGCGGCCTGTTCCGCGGGCCGGATCCGCTCCGGTTTTTGCGCGGCGGCCCCGATCCACTCTGGTTTTTGCGCGGCGGCCCGTTCCGCGGGCTGGATCCGGTCCGGTTTTTGCGCGGCGGCCCCGATCCGCTCCGGTTTTTGTGCCGCGGCCCGTTCCGCGGGCCGGATCCGCTCCGGTTTTTGCGCGGTGGCTCCGATCCGCTCCGGTTTTTGCGCGGTGGCCCGTTCCGCGGGCCGCATCCAGTCCGGTTTTTGCGCGGCGGCCCCGATCCGGTCCGGTTTTTGCGCGGCGGCCCGTTCCGCGGGCCGCATCCGCTCCGGTTTTTGCGCGGCGGCCCCGATCCGGTCCGGTTTTTGCGCGGCGGCCCGTTCTGCGGGCCGGATCCGCTCCGGTTTTTGCGCGGCGGCCCCGATCCGCTCCGGTTTTTGCGCGGCGGCCCGTTCCGCGGGCCGGATCCGCTCCGGTTTTTGCGCGGCGGCCCCGATCCGGTCCGATTTTTGCGCGTCGGCCCGTTCCGCGGGCCGGATCCGCTCCGGTTTTTGCGCGGCAGCCCCGATCCGATCCGGTTTTTGTGCGGCAGCCCATTCCGCGGGCCGGATCCGCTCCGGTTTTTGCGCGGCGGCCCCGATCCTGTCCGGTTTTTGCGCGGCGGCCCGTTCCGTGGGCCGCATCCGCTCCGGTTTTTGCGCGGCGGCCCCGAGCCGGTCCGGTCTTTGCGCGGCGGCCCGTTCCGCGGGGCGGATCCAATCCGGTTTTTGCGCGGTGGCTCCGATCCGGTCCGATATTTGCGCGGCGGCCCGTTCCGCGGGCCGCATCCGCTCCGCTTTTTGCGCGGCGGCCCCGATCCGCTCCGGTTTTTGTGCCGCGGCCCGTTCCGCGGGCCGCATCCGCTCCGGTTTTTGCGCGGTGGCTCCGATCCGCTCCGGTTTTTGCGCGGTGGCCCGTTCCGCGGGCCGCATCCGGTCCGGTTTTTGCGCGGCGGCCCCGATCCGCTCCGGTTTTTGCGCGGCGGCCCGTTCCGCGGGCCGGATCCGGTCCGGTTTTTGCGCGGCGACCCCGAGCCGGTCCGGTTTTTGCGCGGCGGCCTGTTCCGCGGGCCGGATCCGCTCCGGTTTTTGCGCGGCGGCCCCGATCCACTCTGGTTTTTGCGCGGCGGCCCGTTCCGCGGGCTGGATCCGGTCCGGTTTTTGCGCGGCGGCCCCGATCCGCTCCGGTTTTTGTGCCGCGGCCCGTTCCGCGGGCCGGATCCGCTCCGGTTTTTGCGCGGTGGCTCCGATCCGCTCCGGTTTTTGCGCGGTGGCCCGTTCCGCGGGCCGCATCCGGTCCGGTTTTTGCGCGGCGGCCCCGATCCGGTCCGGTTTTTGCGCGGCGGCCCGTTCTGCGGGCCGGATCCGCTCCGGTTTTTGCGCGGCGGCCCCGATCCGCTCCGGTTTTTGCGCGGCGGCCCGTTCCGCGGGCCGGATCCGCTCCGGTTTTTGCGCGGCGGCCCCGATCCGGTCCGATTTTTGCGCGTCGGCCCGTTCCGCGGGCCGGATCCGCTCCGGTTTTTGCGCGGCAGCCCCGATCCGATCCGGTTTTTGTGCGGCAGCCCATTCCACGGGCCGGATCCGCTCCGGTTTTTGCGCGGCGGCCCCGATCCTGTCCGGTTTTTGCGCGGCGGCCCGTTCCGTGGGCCGCATCCGCTCCGGTTTTTGCGCGGCGGCCCCGAGCCGGTCCGGTCTTTGCGCGGCGGCCCGTTCCGCGGGGCGGATCCGATCCGGTTTTTGCGCGGTGGCTCCGATCCGGTCCGATATTTGCGCGGCGGCCCGTTCCGCGGGCCGCATCCGCTCCGCTTTTTGCGCGGCGGCCCCGATCCGCTCCGGTTTTTGTGCCGCGGCCCGTTCCGCGGGCCGCATCCGCTCCGGTTTTTGCGCGGTGGCTCCGATCCGCTCCGGTTTTTGCGCGGCAGCCCGTTCCGCGGGCCGCATCCGGTCCAGTTTTTGCGCGGCGGCCCCGATCCGCTCCGGTTTTTGCGCGGTGGCCCGTTCCGCGGGCCGGATCCGCTCCGGTTTTTGCGCGGCGGGCCCGATCCGCTCCGGTTTTTGCGCGGCGGCCCGTTCCGCGGGCCGGATCCGCTCCGGTTTTTGCGCGGCGGCCCCGATCCTGTCCGGTTTTTGCGCGGCGGCCCGTTCCGCGGGCCGGATCCGCTCCGGTTTTTGCGCGGCGGCCCCGATACGGTCCGGTTTTTGCGCGGCGGCCCGTTCCGCGGGCCGGAGCCGGTCCGGTTTTTGCACGGCGGCCCCGATCCGCTGCGGTTTTTGCGCAGCGGCCCGTTCCGTGGGCCGCATCCGCTCCGGTTTTTGCGCGGCGGCCCGTTCCGCGGGCCGGATCCGGTCCGGTTTTTGCGCGGTGGCCCCGATCCGGTCCGATTTTTGCGCGGCGGCCCGTTCTGCGGGCCGGATCCGCTCCGTTTTTTGCGCGGCGGCCCCTATCCGGTCCGATTTTTGCGCGGCGGCCCGTTCCGCGGACCGGATCCGCTCCGGTTTTTGCGCGGCGGCCCCGAGCCGGTCCGGTTTTTGCGCGGTGGCCCGTTCCGCGGGCCGGATCCGCTCCGGTTTCTGCGCGGCGGCCCCGATCCGCTCTGGTTTTTGCGCGGCGGCCCGTTCCGTGGGCCGCATCCGCTCCGGTTTTTGCGCGGCGGCCCCGAGCCGGTCCGGTCTTTGCGCGGCGGCCCGTTCCGCGGGGCGGATCCGATCCGGTTTTTGCGCGGCGGCCCCGATCCGGTCCGATTTTTGCGCGGTGGCCCGTTCCGCGGGCCGGATCCGCTCCGGTTTTTGCGCGGCGGCCCCGATCCCGTACGGTTTTTGTGCGGCAGCCCGTTCCGCGGGCCGGAGCCGGTCCGGTTTTTGCGCGGCGGCCCCGATCCGATCCGGTTTTTGCGCGGCGGCCCGTTCCGCGGGCCGGATCCGCTCCGGTTTTTGCGCGGCGGGCCCGATCCGCTCCGGTTTTTGCGCGGCAGCCCGTTCCGCGGGCCGGATCCGCTCCGGTTTTTGCGCGGCGGCCCCGATCCTGTCTGGTTTTTGCGCCGCAGCCCGTTCCGCGGGCCGGATCTGCTCCGGTTTTTGCGCGGCGGCCCCGATCCGCTCCGGTTTTTGCGCGGCGGCCCGTTCCGCGGGCCGGATCCGCTCCGGTTTTTGCGCGGCGGCCCCGATCCTGTCCGGTTTTTGCGCGGCGGCCCGTTCCGCGGGCCGGATCCGGTCCGGTTTTTGTGCGGTGGCTCCGATCCGGTCCGGTTTTTGCGCGGCGGCCCGTTCCGCGGGCCGGATCCGCTCCGGTTTTTGCGCGGCGGCCCCGATCCGCTCCGGTTTTTGCGCGGCGGCCCGTTCCGCGGGCCGGATCCGCTCCGGTTTTTGCGCGGCGGCCCCGAGCCGGTCCGGTTTTTGTGCCGCGGCCCTTTCCGCGGGCCGGATCCGCTCCGGTTTTTGCGCGGCGGCCCGTTCCACGGGCCGGATCCGCTCCGGTTTTTGCGCGGCGGCCCTGATCCGGTCCGGTTTTTGCGCGGCGGCCCGTTCTGCGGGCCGGATCCGCTCCGGTTTTTGCGCGGCGGCCCTGATCCGGTCCGGTTTTTGCGCGGCGGCCAGTTCCGCGGGCCGGATCCGCTCCGGTTTTTGCGCGGCGGCCCCGATCCGGTCCGATTTTTGCGCGGCGGCCCGTTCCGCGGGCCGGATCCGCTCCGGTTTTTGCGCGGCGGCACCGAGCCGATCCGGTTTTTGCGCGGTGGCCCGTTCCGCGGGCCGGATCCGCTCCGGTTTCTGCGCGGCGGCCCCGATCCGCTCTGGTTTTTGCGCGGCGGCCCGTTCCGTGGGCCGCATCCGCTCCGGTTTTTGCGCGGCGGCCCCGAGCCGGTCCGGTCTTTGCGCGGCGGCCCGTTCCGCGGGGCGGATCCGCTCCGGTTTTTGCGCGGCGGCCCCGATCCGGTCCGATTTTTGCGCGGTGGCCCGTTCCGCGGGCCGGATCCGCTCCGGTTTTTGCGCGGCGGCCCCGATCCCGTACGGTTTTTGTGCGGCAGCCCGTTCCGCGGGCCGGAGCCGGTCCGGTTTTTGCGCGGCGGCCCCGATCCGATCCGGTTTTTGCGCGGCGGCCCGTTCCGCGGGCCGGATCCGCTCCGGTTTTTGCGCGGCGGGCCCGATCCGCTCCGGTTTTTGCGCGGCAGCCCGTTCCGCGGGCCGGATCCGCTCCGGTTTTTGCGCGGCGGCCCCGATCCTGTCTGGTTTTTGCGCCGCAGCCCGTTCCGCGGGCCGGATCTGCTCCGGTTTTTGCGCGGCGGCCCCGATCCGCTCCGGTTTTTGCGCGGCGGCCCGTTCCGCGGGCCGGATCCGCTCCGGTTTTTGCGCGGCGGCCCCGATCCTGTCCGGTTTTTGCGCGGCGGCCCGTTCCGCGGGCCGGATCCGGTCCGGTTTTTGTGCGGTGGCTCCGATCCGGTCCGGTTTTTGCGCGGCGGCCCGTTCCGCGGGCCGGATCCGCTCCGGTTTTTGCGCGGCGGCCCCGATCCGCTCCGGTTTTTGCGCGGCGGCCCGTTCCGCGGGCTGGATCCGCTCCGGTTTTTGCGCGGCGGCCCCGAGCCGGTCCGGTTTTTGTGCCGCGGCCCTTTCCGCGGGCCGGATCCGCTCCGGTTTTTGCGCGGCGGCCCGTTCCACGGGCCGGATCCGCTCCGGTTTTTGCGCGGCGGCCCTGATCCGGTCCGGTTTTTGCGCGGCGGCCCGTTCTGCGGGCCGGATCCGCTCCGGTTTTTGCGCGGCGGCCCTGATCCGGTCCGGTTTTTGCGCGGCGGCCCGTTCCGCGGGCCGGATCCGCTCCGGTTTTTGCGCGGCGGCCCCGATCCGGTCCGATTTTTGCGCGGCGGCCCGTTCCGCGGGCCGGATCCGCTCCGGTTTTTGCGCGGCGGCACCGAACCGATCCGGTTTTTGCGCGGTGGCCCGTTCCGCGGGCCGGATCCGCTCCGCTTTTTGCGCGGCGGCCCCGATCCGCTCCGGTTTTTGCGCGGCGGCCCGTTCCGTGGGCCGCATCCGGTCCGGTTTTTGCGCGGCGGCCCCGAGCCGGTCCGGTTTTTGCGCGGCGGCCCGTTCCGCGGGCCGGATCCGATCCGGTTTTTGCGCGGTGGCTCCGATCCGGTCCGGTTTTTGCGCGGCGGCCCCGATCCGCTCCGGTTTTTGCGCGGTGGCCCGTTCCGCGGGCCGCATCCGATCCGGTTTTTGCGCGGCGGCCCCGATCCGCTCCGGTTTTTGCGCCGCGGCCAGTTCCGCGGGCCGCATCCGCTCCGGTTTTTGCGCGGTGGCTCCGATCCGGTCCGGTTTTTGCGCGGCGGCCCGTTCCGGGGTCCGGATCCGCTCCGGTTTTTGCGCGGCGGCCCGTTCCGCGGGCCGGATCCGGTCCGGTTTTTGCGCGGCGGCCCCGATCCGCTCCGGTTTTTGCGCGGCGTCCCGTTCCGCGGGCCGCATCCGCTCCGGTTTTTGCGCGGCGGCATCGAGCCGGTCCGGTTTTTGCGCGGCGGCCCGTTCCGCGGGACGGATCCGCTCCGCTTTTTGCGCGGCGGCCCCGATCCGGTCTGGTTTTTCCGCGGCGGCCCGTTCCGCGGGCTGGATCCGGTCCGGTTTTTGCGCGGCGGCCCCGATCCGCTCCGGTTTTTGCGCGGCGGCCCGTTCCGCGGGCCGGATCCGGTCCGGTTTTTGCGCGGCGGGCCCGATCCGCTCCGGTTTTTGCGCGGCGGCCCGTTCCGCGGGCCGGATCCGCTCCGGTTTTTGCGCGGCGGCCCCGATCCTGTCTGGTTTTTGCGCCGCGGCCCGTTCCGCGGGCCGGATCTGCTCCGGTTTTTGCGCGGCGGACCCGATCCGCTCCGGTTTTTGCGTGGCGGCCCGTTCCGCGGGCCGGATCCGGTCCGGTTTTTGCGCGGCGGCCCCGATACGGTCCGGTTTTTGCGCGGCGGCCCGTTCCGCGGGCCGGATCCGCTCCGGTTTTTGCGCGGCGGCCCCGATCCGCTCCGGTTTTTGTGCGGCAGCCCGTTCCGCGGGCCGGAGCCGGTCCGGTTTTTGCACGGCGGCCCCGATCCGCTGCGGTTTTTGCGCGGCGGCCCGTTCCGTGGGCCGCATCCGCTCCGGTTTTTGCGCGGCGGCCCGTTCCGCGGGCCGGATCCGGTCCGGTTTTTGCGCGGTGGCCCCGATCCGGTCCGATTTTTGCGCGGCGGCCCGTTCTGCGGGCCGGATCCGCTCCGTTTTTTGCGCGGCGGCCCCTATCCGGTCCGATTTTTGCGCGGCGGCCCGTTCCGCGGACCGGATCCGCTCCGGTTTTTGCGCGGCGGCCCCGAGCCGGTCCGGTTTTTGCGCGGTGGCCCGTTCCGCGGGCCGGATCCGCTCCGGTTTCTGCGCGGCGGCCCCGATCCGCTCTGGTTTTTGCGCGGCGGCCCGTTCCGTGGGCCGCATCCGCTCCGGTTTTTGCGCGGCGGCCCCGAGCCGGTCCGGTCTTTGCGCGGCGGCCCGTTCCGCGGGCCGGATCCGATCCGGTTTTTGCGCGGCGGCCCCGATCCGGTCCGATTTTTGCGCGGTGGCCCGTTCCGCGGGCCGGATCCGCTCCGGTTTTTGCGCGGCGGCCCCGATCCCGTACGGTTTTTGTGCGGCAGCCCGTTCCGCGGGCCGGAGCCGGTCCGGTTTTTGCGCGGCGGCCCCGATCCGATCCGGTTTTTGCGCGGCGGCCCGTTCCGCGGGCCGGATCCGCTCCGGTTTTTGCGCGGCGGGCCCGATCCGCTCCGTTTTTTGCGCGGCAGCCCGTTCCGCGGGCCGGATCCGCTCCGGTTTTTGCGCGGCGGCCCCGATCCTGTCTGGTTTTTGCGCCGCAGCCCGTTCCGCGGGCCGGATCTGCTCCGGTTTTTGCGCGGCGGCCCCGATCCGCTCCGGTTTTTGCGCGGCGGCCCGTTCCGCGGGACGGATCCGCTCCGGTTTTTGCGCGGCGGCCCCGATCCGGTCCGGTTTTTGCGCCGCGGCCCGTTCCGCGGGCCGCATCCGCTCCGGTTTTTGCGCGGCGGCCCCGATCCTGTCCGGTTTTTGCGCGGCGGCCCGTTCCGCGGGCCGGATCCGGTCCGGTTTTTGTGCGGTGGCTCCGATCCGGTCCGGTTTTTGCGCGGCGGCCCGTTCCGCGGGCCGGATCCGCTCCGGTTTTTGCGCGGCAGCCCCGATCCGCTCCGGTTTTTGCGCGGCGGCCCGTTCCGCGGGCCGGATCCGCTCCGGTTTTTGCGCGGCGGCCCCGAGCCGGTCCGGTTTTTGTGCCGCGGCCCTTTCCGCGGGCCGGATCCGCTCCGGTTTTTGCGCGGCGGCCCGTTCCACGGGCCGGATCCGCTCCGGTTTTTGCGCGGCGGCCCTGATCCGGTCCGGTTTTTGCGCGGCGGCCCGTTCCGCGGGCCGGATCCGCTCCGGTTTTTGCGCGGCGGCCCTGATCCGGTCCGGTTTTTGCGCGGCGGCCCGTTCCGCGGGACGGATCCGCTCCGGTTTTCGCGCGGCGGCCCCGATCCGGTCCGATTTTTGCGCGGCGGCCCGTTCCGCGGGCCGGATCCGCTCCGGTTTTTGAGCGGCGGCACCGAGCCGATCCGGTTTTTGCGCGGTGGCCCGTTCCGCGGGCCGGATCCGCTCCGCTTTTTGCGCGGCGGCCCCGATCCGCTCCGGTTTTTGCGCGGCGGCCCGTTCCGTGGGCCGCATCCGGTCCGGTTTTTGCGCGGTGGCTCCGATCCGGTCCGGTTTTTGCGCGGCGGCCCCGATCCGCTCCGGTTTTTGCGCGGTGGCCCGTTCCGCGGGCCGCATCCGATCCGGTTTTTGCGCGGCGGCCCCGATCCGCTCCGGTTTTTGCGCCGCGGCCCGTTCCGCGGGCCGGATCCGCTCCGGTTTTTGCGCGGTGGCTCCGATCCGCTCCGGTTTTTGCGCGGCGGCCCGTTCCGCGGGCCGCATCCGCTCCGGTTTTTGCGCGGCGGCATCGAGCCGGTCCGGTTTTTGCGCGGCGGCCCGTTCCGCGGGACGGATCCGCTCCGCTTTTTGCGCGGCGGCCCCGATCCGGTCTGGTTTTTCCGCGGCGGCCCGTTCCGCGGGCTGGATCCGGTCCGGTTTTTGCGCGGCGGGCCCGATCCGCTCCGGTTTTTGCGCGGCGGCCCGTTCCGCGGGCCGGATCCGCTCCGGTTTTTGCGCGGCGGCCCCGATACGGTCCGGTCTTTGCGCGGCGGCCCGTTCCGCGGGCCGGATCCGCTCCGGTTTTTGCGCGGCGGCCCCGATCCGCTCCGGTTTTTGTGCGGCAGCCCGTTCCGCGGGCCGGAGCCGGTCCGGTTTTTGCACGGCGGCCCCGATCCGCTCCGGTTTTTGCGCGGCGGCCCGTTCCGTGGGCCGCATCCGCTCCGGTTTTTGCGCGGTGGCTCCGATCCGCTCCGGTTTTTGCGCGGTGGCCCGTTCCGCGGGCCGCATCCGGTCCGGTTTTTGCGCGGCGGCCCCGATCCGCTCCGGTTTTTGTGCCGCGGCCCGTTCCGCGGGCCGGATCCGCTCCGGTTTTTGCGCGGTGGCTCCGATCCGCTCCGGTTTTTGCGCGGTGGCCCGTTCCGCGGGCCGCATCCGGTCCGGTTTTTGCGCGGCGGCCCCGATCCGCTCCGGTTTTTGCGCGGCGGCCCGTTCCGCGGGCCGGATCCGGTCCGGTTTTTGCGCGGCGGCCCCGATCCGCTCCGGTTTTTGTGCCGCGGCCCGTTCCGCGGGCCGGATCCGCTCCGGTTTTTGCGCGGTGGCTCCGATCCGCTCCGGTTTTTGCGCGGTGGCCCGTTCCGCGGGCCGCATCCGGTCCGGTTTTTGCGCGGCGGCCCCGATCCGGTCCGGTTTTTGCGCGGCGGCCCGTTCTGCGGGCCGGATCCGCTCCGGTTTTTGCGCGGCGGCCCCGATCCGCTCCGGTTTTTGCGCGGCGGCCCGTTCCGCGGGCCGGATCCGCTCCGGTTTTTGCGCGGCAGCCCCGATCCGATCCGGTTTTTGTGCGGCAGCCCATTCCGCGGGCCGGATCCGCTCCGGTTTTTGCGCGGCGGCCCCGATCCTGTCCGGTTTTTGCGCGGCGGCCCGTTCCGTGGGCCGCATCCGCTCCGGTTTTTGCGCGGCGGCCCCGAGCCGGTCCGGTCTTTGCGCGGCGGCCCGTTCCGCGGGGCGGATCCGATCCGGTTTTTGCGCGGTGGCTCCGATCCGGTCCGATATTTGCGCGGCGGCCCGTTCCGCGGGCCGCATCCGCTCCGCTTTTTGCGCGGCGGCCCCGATCCGCTCCGGTTTTTGTGCCGCGGCCCGTTCCGCGGGCCGCATCCGCTCCGGTTTTTGCGCGGTGGCTCCGATCCGCTCCGGTTTTTGCGCGGCAGCCCGTTCCGCGGGCCGCATCCGGTCCAGTTTTTGCGCGGCGGCCCCGATCCGCTCCGGTTTTTGCGCGGTGGCCCGTTCCGCGGGCCGGATCCGCTCCGGTTTTTGCGCGGCGGGCCCGATCCGCTCCGGTTTTTGCGCGGCGGCCCGTTCCGCGGGCCGGATCCGCTCCGGTTTTTGCGCGGCGGCCCCGATCCTGTCCGGTTTTTGCGCGGCGGCCCGTTCCGCAGGCCGGATCCGCTCCGGTTTTTGCGCGGCGGCCCCGATACGGTCCGGTTTTTGCGCGGCGGCCCGTTCCGCGGGCCGGAGCCGGTCCGGTTTTTGCACGGCGGCCCCGATCCGCTGCGGTTTTTGCGCAGCGGCCCGTTCCGTGGGCCGCATCCGCTCCGGTTTTTGCGCGGCGGCCCGTTCCGCGGGCCGGATCCGGTCCGGTTTTTGCGCGGTGGCCCCGATCCGGTCCGATTTTTGCGCGGCGGCCCGTTCTGCGGGGCGGATCCGCTCCGTTTTTTGCGCGGCGGCCCCTCTCCGGTCCGGTTTTTGCGCGGCGGCCCCGATCCGCTCCGGTTTTTGCGCCGCGGCCCGTTCCGCGGGCCGGATCTGCTCCGGTTTTTGCGCGGCGGACCCGATCCGCTCCGGTTTTTGCGTGGCGGCCCGTTCCGCGGGCCGGATCCGGTCCGGTTTTTGCGCGGCGGCCCCGATCCGCTCCGGTTTTTGTGCCGCGGCCCGTTCCGCGGGCCGGATCCGCTCCGGTTTTTGCGCGGTGGCTCCGATCCGCTCCGGTTTTTGCGCGGTGGCCCGTTCCGCGGGCCGCATCCGGTCCGGTTTTTGCGCGGCGGCCCGTTCCGCGGGCCGGATCCGGTCCGGTTTTTGCGCGGCGGCCCCGATCCGCTCCGGTTTTTGTGCCGCGGCCCGTTCCGCGGGCCGGATCCGCTCCGGTTTTTGCGCGGTGGCTCCGATCCGCTCCGGTTTTTGCGCGGTGGCCCGTTCCGCGGGCCGCATCCGGTCCGGTTTTTGCGCGGCGGCCCCGATCCGGTCCGGTTTTTGCGCGGCGGCCCGTTCTGCGGGCCGGATCCGCTCCGGTTTTTGCGCGGCGGCCCCGATCCGCTCCGGTTTTTGCGCGGCGGCCCGTTCCGCGGGCCGGATCCGCTCCGGTTTTTGCGCGGCGGCCCCGATCCGGTCCGATTTTTGCGCGTCGGCCCGTTCCGCGGGCCGGATCCGCTCCGGTTTTTGCGCGGCAGCCCCGATCCGATCCGGTTTTTGTGCGGCAGCCCATTCCGCGGGCCGGATCCGCTCCGGTTTTTGCGCGGCGGCCCCGATCCTGTCCGGTTTTTGCGCGGCGGCCCGTTCCGTGGGCCGCATCCGCTCCGGTTTTTGCGCGGCGGCCCCGAGCCGGTCCGGTCTTTGCGCGGCGGCCCGTTCCGCGGGGCGGATCCGATCCGGTTTTTGCGCGGTGGCTCCGATCCGGTCCGATATTTGCGCGGCGGCCCGTTCCGCGGGCCGCATCCGCTCCGCTTTTTGCGCGGCGGCCCCGATCCGCTCCGGTTTTTGTGCCGCGGCCCGTTCCGCGGGCCGCATCCGCTCCGGTTTTTGCGCGGTGGCTCCGATCCGCTCCGGTTTTTGCGCGGCAGCCCGTTCCGCGGGCCGCATCCGGTCCAGTTTTTGCGCGGCGGCCCCGATCCGCTCCGGTTTTTGCGCGGTGGCCCGTTCCGCGGGCCGGATCCGCTCCGGTTTTTGCGCGGCGGGCCCGATCCGCTCCGGTTTTTGCGCGGCGGCCCGTTCCGCGGGCCGGATCCGGTCCGGTTTTTGCGCGGCGGCCCCGATCCTGTCCGGTTTTTGCGCGGCGGCCCGTTCCGCGGGCCGGATCCGCTCCGGTTTTTGCGCGGCGGCCCCGATACGGTCCGGTTTTTGCGCGGCGGCCCGTTCCGCGGGCCGGAGCCGGTCCGGTTTTTGCACGGCGGCCCCGATCCGCTGCGGTTTTTGCGCAGCGGCCCGTTCCGTGGGCCGCATCCGCTCCGGTTTTTGCGCGGCGGCCCGTTCCGCGGGCCGCATCCGCTCCGGTTTTTGCGCGGCGGCATCGAGCCGGTCCGGTTTTTGCGCGGCGGCCCGTTCCGCGGGACGGATCCGGTCCGCTTTTTGCGCGGCGGCCCCGATCCGGTCTGGTTTTTCCGCGGCGGCCCGTTCCGCGGGCTGGATCCGGTCCGGTTTTTGCGCGGCGGCCCCGATCCGCTCCGGTTTTTGCGCGGCGGCCCGTTCCGCGGGCCGGATCCGGTCCGGTTTTTGCGCGGCGGGCCCGATCCGCTCCGGTTTTTGCGCGGCGGCCCGTTCCGCGGGCCGGATCCGCTCCGGTTTTTGCGCGGCGGCCCCGATCCTGTCCGGTTTTTGCGCGGCGGCCCGTTCCGCGGGCCGGATCCGGTCCGGTTTTTGTGCGGTGGCTCCGATCCGGTCCGGTTTTTGCGCGGCGGCCCGTTCCGCGGGCCGGAGCCGCTCCGGTTTTTGCGCGGCGGCCCCGATCCGCTCCGGTTTTTGCGCGGCGGCCCGTTCCGCGGGCCGGATCCGCTCCGGTTTTTGCGCGGCGGCCCCGAGCCGGTCCGGTTTTTGTGCCGCGGCCCTTTCCGCGGGCCGGATCCGCTCCGGTTTTTGCGCGGCGGCCCGTTCCACGGGCCGGATCCGCTCCGGTTTTTGCGCGGCGGCCCTGATCCGGTCCGGTTTTTGCGCGGCGGCCCGTTCCGCGGGCCGGATCCGCTCCGGTTTTTGCGCGGCGGCCCTGATCCGGTCCGGTTTTTGCGCGGCGGCCCGTTCCGCGGGACGGATCCGCTCCGGTTTTTGCGCGGCGGCCCCGATCCGGTCCGATTTTTGCGCGGCGGCCCGTTCCGCGGGCCGGATCCGCTCCGGTTTTTGCGCGGCGGCACCGAGCCGATCCGGTTTTTGCGCGGTGGCCCGTTCCGCGGGCCGGATCCGCTCCGCTTTTTGCGCGGCGGCCCCGATCCGCTCCGGTTTTTGCGCGGCGGCCCGTTCCGTGGGCCGCATCCGGTCCGGTTTTTGCGCGGTGGCTCCGATCCGGTCCGGTTTTTGCGCGGCGGCCCCGATCCGCTCCGGTTTTTGCGCGGTGGCCCGTTCCGCGGGCCGCATCCGATCCGGTTTTTGCGCGGCGGCCCCGATCCGCTCCGGTTTTTGCGCCGCGGCCCGTTCCGCGGGCTGGATCCGCTCCGGTTTTTGCGCGGTGGCTCCGATCCGCTCCGGTTTTTGCGCGGCGGCCCGTTCCGCGGGCCGCATCCGCTCCGGTTTTTGCGCGGCGGCATCGAGCCGGTCCGGTTTTTGCGCGGCGGCCCGTTCCGCGGGACGGATCCGCTCCGCTTTTTGCGCGGCGGCCCCGATCCGGTCTGGTTTTTCCGCGGCGGCCCGTTCCGCGGGCTGGATCCGGTCCGGTTTTTGCGCGGCGGCCCCGATCCGCTCCGGTTTTTGCGCGGCGGCACGTTCCGCGGGCCGGATCCGGTCCGGTTTTTGCGCGGCGGGCCCGATCCGCTCCGGTTTTTGCGCGGCGGCCCGTTCCGCGGGCCGGATCCGCTCCGGTTTTTGCGCGGCGGCCCCGATCCTGTCTGGTTTTTGCGCCGCGGCCCGTTCCGCGGGCCGGATCCGCTCCGGTTTTTGCGCGGCGGCCCCGATACGCTCCGGTTTTTGCGCGGCGGCCCGTTCCGCGGGCCGGATCCGCTCCGGTTTTTGCGCGGCGGCCCCGATACAGTCCGGTTTTTGCGCGGCGGCCCGTTCCGCGGGCCGGATCCGCTCCAGTTTTTCCGCGGCGGCCCCGATCCGCTCCGGTTTTTGTGCGGCAGCCCGTTCCGCGGGCCGGAGCCGGTCCGGTTTTTGCACGGCGGCCCCGATCCGCTCCGGTTTTTGCGCGGCGGCCCGTTCCGTGGGCCGCATCCGCTCCGGTTTTTGCGCGGCGGCCCGTTCCGCGGGCCGGATCCGGTCCGGTTTTTGCACGGTGGCCCCGATCCGGTCCGATTTTTGCGCGGCGGCCCGTTCTGCGGGCCGGATCCGCTCCGTTTTTTGCGCGGCGGCCCCTCTCCGGTCCGGTTTTTGCGCGGCGGCCCCGATCCGCTCCGGTTTTTGCGCCGCGGCCCGTTCCGCGGGCCGGATCTGCTCCGGTTTTTGCGCGGCGGACCCGATCCGCTCCGGTTTTTGCGTGGCGGCCCGTTCCGCGGGCCGGATCCGGTCCGGTTTTTGCGCGGCGGCCCCGATCCGCTCCGGTTTTTGTGCCGCGGCCCGTTCCGCGGGCCGGATCCGCTCCGGTTTTTGCGCGGTGGCTCCGATCCGCTCCGGTTTTTGCGCGGTGGCCCGTTCCGCGGGCCGCATCCGCTCCGGTTTTTGCGCGGCGGCCCCGATCCGGTCCGGTTTTTGCGCGGCGGCCCGTTCCGCGGGCCGGATCCGGTCCGGTTTTTGCGCGGCGGCCCCGATCCGCTCCGGTTTTTGTGCCGCGGCCCGTTCCGCGGGCCGGATCCGCTCCGGTTTTTGCGCGGTGGCTCCGATCCGCTCCGGTTTTTGCGCGGTGGCCCGTTCCGCGGGCCGCATCCGCTCCGGTTTTTGCGCGGCGGCCCCGATCCGGTCCGGTTTTTGCGCGGCGGCCCGTTCTGCGGGCCGGATCCGCTCCGGTTTTTGCGCGGCGGCCCCGATCCGGTCCGATTTTTGCGCGGTGGCCCGTTCCGCGGGCCGGATCCGCTCCGGTTTTTGCGCGGCGGCCCCGATCCGGTCCGATTTTTGCGCGTCGGCCCGTTCCGCGGGCCGGATCCGCTCCGGTTTTTGCGCGGCAGCCCCGATCCGATCCGGTTTTTGTGCGGCAGCCCATTCCGCGGGCCGGATCCGCTCCGGTTTTTGCGCGGCGGCCCCGATCCTGTCCGGTTTTTGCGCGGCGGCCCGTTCCGTGGGCCGCATCCGCTCCGGTTTTTGCGCGGCGGCCCCGAGCCGGTCCGGTCTTTGCGCGGCGGCCCGTTCCGCGGGGCGGATCCGATCCGGTTTTTGCGCGGTGGCTCCGATCCGGTCCGATATTTGCGCGGCGGCCCGTTCCGCGGGCCGCATCCGCTCCGCTTTTTGCGCGGCGGCCCCGATCCGCTCCGGTTTTTGTGCCGCGGCCCGTTCCGCGGGCCGCATCCGCTCCGGTTTTTGCGCGGTGGCTCCGATCCGCTCCGGTTTTTGCGCGGCAGCCCGTTCCGCGGGCCGCATCCGGTCCAGTTTTTGCGCGGCGGCCCCGATCCGCTCCGGTTTTTGCGCGGTGGCCCGTTCCGCGGGCCGGATCCGCTCCGGTTTTTGCGCGGCGGGCCCGATCCGCTCCGGTTTTTGCGCGGCGGCCCGTTCCGCGGGCCGGATCCGGTCCGGTTTTTGCGCGGCGGCCCCGATCCTGTCCGGTTTTTGCGCGGCGGCCCGTTCCGCGGGCCGGATCCGCTCCGGTTTTTGCGCGGCGGCCCCGATACGGTCCGGTTTTTGCGCGGCGGCCCGTTCCGCGGGCCGGAGCCGGTCCGGTTTTTGCACGGCGGCCCCGATCCGCTGCGGTTTTTGCGCAGCGGCCCGTTCCGTGGGCCGCATCCGCTCCGGTTTTTGCGCGGCGGCCCGTTCCGCGGGCCGGATCCGGTCCGGTTTTTGCGCGGTGGCCCCGATCCGGTCCGATTTTTGCGCGGCGGCCCGTTCTGCGGGCCGGATCCGCTCCGTTTTTTGCGCGGCGGCCCCTATCCGGTCCGATTTTTGCGCGGCGGCCCGTTCCGCGGACCGGATCCGCTCCGGTTTTTGCGCGGCAGCCCCGAGCCGGTCCGGTTTTTGCGCGGTGGCCCGTTCCGCGGGCCGGATCCGCTCCGGTTTCTGCGCGGCGGCCCCGATCCGCTCTGGTTTTTGCGCGGCGGCCCGTTCCGCGGGCCGCATCCGCTCCGGTTTTTGCGCGGCGGCCCCGAGCCGGTCCGGTCTTTGCGCGGCGGCCCGTTCCGCGGGGCGGATCCGATCCGGTTTTTGCGCGGCGGCCCCGATCCGGTCCGATTTTTGCGCGGTGGCCCGTTCCGCGGGCCGGATCCGCTCCGGTTTTTGCGCGGCGGCCCCGATCCCGTACGGTTTTTGTGCGGCAGCCCGTTCCGCGGGCCGGAGCCGGTCCGGTTTTTGCGCGGCGGCCCCGATCCGATCCGGTTTTTGCGCGGCGGCCCGTTCCGCGGGCCGGATCCGCTCCGGTTTTTGCGCGGCGGGCCCGATCCGCTCCGGTTTTTGCGCGGCAGCCCGTTCCGCGGGCCGGATCCGCTCCGGTTTTTGCGCGGCGGCCCCGATCCTGTCTGGTTTTTGCGCCGCAGCCCGTTCCGCGGGCCGGATCTGCTCCGGTTTTTGCGCGGCGGCCCCGATCCGCTCCGGTTTTTGCGCGGCGGCCCGTTCCGCGGGCCGGATCCGCTCCGGTTTTTGCGCGGCGGCCCCGATCCTGTCCGGTTTTTGCGCGGCGGCCCGTTCCGCGGGCCGGATCCGGTCCGGTTTTTGTGCGGTGGCTCCGATCCGGTCCGGTTTTTGCGCGGCGGCCCGTTCCGCGGGCCAGATCCGCTCCGGTTTTTGCGCGGTGGCTCCGATCCGCTCCGGTTTTTGCGCGGCGGCCCGTTCCGCGGGCCGGATCCGCTCCGGTTTTTGCGCGGCGGCCCCGAGCCGGTCCGGTTTTTGTGCCGCGGCCCTTTCCGCGGGCCGGATCCGCTCCGGTTTTTGCGCGGCGGCCCGTTCCACGGGCCGGATCCGCTCCGGTTTTTGCGCGGCGGCCCTGATCCGGTCCGGTTTTTGCGCGGCGGCCCGTTCTGCGGGCCGGATCCGCTCCGGTTTTTGCACGGCGGCCACGATCCGGTCCGGTTTTTGCGCGGCGGCCAGTTCCGCGGGCCGGATCCGCTCCGGTTTTTGCGCGGCGGCCCCGATCCGGTCCGATTTTTGCGCGGCGGCCCGTTCCGCGGGCCGGATCCGCTCCGGTTTTTGCGCGGCGGCACCGAGCCGATCCGGTTTTTGCGCGGTGGCCCGTTCCGCGGGCCGGATCCGCTCCGGTTTCTGCGCGGCGGCCCCGATCCGCTCTGGTTTTTGCGCGGCGGCCCGTTCCGTGGGCCGCATCCGCTCCGGTTTTTGCGCGGCGGCCCCGAGCCGGTCCGGTCTTTGCGCGGCGGCCCGTTCCGCGGGGCGGATCCGATCCGGTTTTTGCGCGGCGGCCCCGATCCGGTCCGATTTTTGCGCGGTGGCCCGTTCCGCGGGCCGGATCCGCTCCGGTTTTTGCGCGGCGGCCCCGATCCCGTACGGTTTTTGTGCGGCAGCCCGTTCCGCGGGCCGGAGCCGGTCCGGTTTTTGCGCGGCGGCCCCGATCCGATCCGGTTTTTGCGCGGCGGCCCGTTCCGCGGGCCGGATCCGCTCCGGTTTTTGCGCGGCGGGCCCGATCCGCTCCGGTTTTTGCGCGGCAGCCCGTTCCGCGGGCCGGATCCGCTCCGGTTTTTGCGCGGCGGCCCCGATCCTGTCTGGTTTTTGCGCCGCAGCCCGTTCCGCGGGCCGGATCTGCTCCGGTTTTTGCGCGGCGGCCCCGATCCGCTCCGGTTTTTGCGCGGCGGCCCGTTCCGCGGGCCGGATCCGCTCCGGTTTTTGCGCGGCGGCCCCGATCCTGTCCGGTTTTTGCGCGGCGGCCCGTTCCGCGGGCCGGATCCGGTCCGGTTTTTGTGCGGTGGCTCCGATCCGGTCCGGTTTTTGCGCGGCGGCCCGTTCCGCGGGCCGGATCCGCTCCGGTTTTTGCGCGGCGGCCCCGATCCGCTCCGGTTTTTGCGCGGCGGCCCGTTCCGCGGGCCGGATCCGCTCCGGTTTTTGCGCGGCGGCCCCGAGCCGGTCCGGTTTTTGTGCCGCGGCCCTTTCCGCGGGCCGGATCCGCTCCGGTTTTTGCGCGGCGGCCCGTTCCACGGGCCGGATCCGCTCCGGTTTTTGCGCGGCGGCCCTGATCCGGTCCGGTTTTTGCGCGGCGGCCCGTTCTGCGGGCCGGATCCGCTCCGGTTTTTGCGCGGCGGCCCTGATCCGGTCCGGTTTTTGCGCGGCGGCCCGTTCCGCGGGCCGGATCCGCTCCGGTTTTTGCGCGGCGGCCCCGATCCGGTCCGATTTTTGCGCGGCGGCCCGTTCCGCGGGCCGGATCCGCTCCGGTTTTTGCGCGGCGGCACCGAGCCGATCCGGTTTTTGCGCGGTGGCCCGTTCCGCGGGCCGGATCCGCTCCGGTTTCTGCGCGGCGGCCCCGATCCGCTCTGGTTTTTGCGCGGCGGCCCGTTCCGTGGGCCGCATCCGCTCCGGTTTTTGCGCGGCGGCCCCGAGCCGGTCCGGTCTTTGCGCGGCGGCCCGTTCCGCGGGGCGGATCCGCTCCGGTTTTTGCGCGGCGGCCCCGATCCGGTCCGATTTTTGCGCGGTGGCCCGTTCCGCGGGCCGGATCCGCTCCGGTTTTTGCGCGGCGGCCCCGATCCCGTACGGTTTTTGTGCGGCAGCCCGTTCCGCGGGCCGGAGCCGGTCCGGTTTTTGCGCGGCGGCCCCGATCCGATCCGGTTTTTGCGCGGCGGCCCGTTCCGCGGGCCGGATCCGCTCCGGTTTTTGCGCGGCGGGCCCGATCCGCTCCGGTTTTTGCGCGGCAGCCCGTTCCGCGGGCCGGATCCGCTCCGGTTTTTGCGCGGCGGCCCCGATCCTGTCTGGTTTTTGCGCCGCAGCCCGTTCCGCGGGCCGGATCTGCTCCGGTTTTTGCGCGGCGGCCCCGATCCGCTCCGGTTTTTGCGCGGCGGCCCGTTCCGCGGGCCGGATCCGCTCCGGTTTTTGCGCGGCGGCCCCGATCCTGTCCGGTTTTTGCGCGGCGGCCCGTTCCGCGGGCCGGATCCGGTCCGGTTTTTGTGCGGTGGCTCCGATCCGGTCCGGTTTTTGCGCGGCGGCCCGTTCCGCGGGCCGGATCCGCTCCGGTTTTTGCGCGGCGGCCCCGATCCGCTCCGGTTTTTGCGCGGCGGCCCGTTCCGCGGGCCGGATCCGCTCCGGTTTTTGCGCGGCGGCCCCGAGCCGGTCCGGTTTTTGTGCCGCGGCCCTTTCCGCGGGCCGGATCCGCTCCGGTTTTTGCGCGGCGGCCCGTTCCACGGGCCGGATCCGCTCCGGTTTTTGCGCGGCGGCCCTGATCCGGTCCGGTTTTTGCGCGGCGGCCCGTTCTGCGGGCCGGATCCGCTCCGGTTTTTGCGCGGCGGCCCTGATCCGGTCCGGTTTTTGCGCGGCGGCCCGTTCCGCGGGCCGGATCCGCTCCGGTTTTTGCGCGGCGGCCCCGATCCGGTCCGATTTTTGCGCGGCGGCCCGTTCCGCGGGCCGGATCCGCTCCGGTTTTTGCGCGGCGGCACCGATCCGCTCCGGTTTTTGCGCGGTGGCCCGTTCCGCGGGCCGGATCCGCTCCGCTTTTTGCGCGGCGGCCCCGATCCGCTCCGGTTTTTGCGCGGCGGCCCGTTCCGTGGGCCGCATCCGGTCCGGTTTTTGCGCGGCGGCCCCGAGCCGGTCCGGTTTTTGCGCGGCGGCCCGTTCCGCGGGCCGGATCCGATCCGGTTTTTGCGCGGTGGCTCCGATCCGGTCCGGTTTTTGCGCGGCGGCCCCGATCCGCTCCGGTTTTTGCGCGGTGGCCCGTTCCGCGGGCCGCATCCGATCCGGTTTTTGCGCGGCGGCCCCGATCCGCTCCGGTTTTTGCGCCGCGGCCCGTTCCGCGGGCCGCATCCGCTCCGGTTTTTGCGCGGTGGCTCCGATCCGGTCCGGTTTTTGCGCGGCGGCCCGTTCCGGGGTCCGGATCCGCTCCGGTTTTTGCGCGGCGGCCCGTTCCGCGGGCCGGATCCGGTCCGGTTTTTGCGCGGCGGCCCCGATCCGCTCCGGTTTTTGCGCGGCGTCCCGTTCCGCGGGCCGCATCCGCTCCGGTTTTTGCGCGGCGGCATCGAGCCGGTCCGGTTTTTGCGCGGCGGCCCGTTCCGCGGGACGGATCCGCTCCGCTTTTTGCGCGGCGGCCCCGATCCGGTCTGGTTTTTCCGCGGCGGCCCGTTCCGCGGGCTGGATCCGGTCCGGTTTTTGCGCGGCGGCCCCGATCCGCTCCGGTTTTTGCGCGGCGGCCCGTTCCGCGGGCCGGATCCGGTCCGGTTTTTGCGCGGCGGGCCCGATCCGCTCCGGTTTTTGCGCGGCGGCCCGTTCCGCGGGCCGGATCCGCTCCGGTTTTTGCGCGGCGGCCCCGATCCTGTCTGGTTTTTGCGCCGCGGCCCGTTCCGCGGGCCGGATCTGCTCCGGTTTTTGCGCGGCGGACCCGATCCGCTCCGGTTTTTGCGTGGCGGCCCGTTCCGCGGGCCGGATCCGGTCCGGTTTTTGCGCGGCGGCCCCGATCCGCTCCGGTTTTTGCGCGGCGGCCCGTTCCGCGGGCCGGATCCGCTCCGGTTTTTGCGCGGCGGCCCCGATCCGCTCCGGTTTTTGTGCGGCAGCCCGTTCCGCGGGCCGGAGCCGGTCCGGTTTTTGCACGGCGGCCCCGATCCGCTGCGGTTTTTGCGCGGCGGCCCGTTCCGTGGGCCGCATCCGCTCCGGTTTTTGCGCGGCGGCCCGTTCCGCGGGCCGGATCCGGTCCGGTTTTTGCGCGGTGGCCCCGATCCGGTCCGATTTTTGCGCGGCGGCCCGTTCTGCGGGCCGGATCCGCTCCGTTTTTTGCGCGGCGGCCCCTATCCGGTCCGATTTTTGCGCGGCGGCCCGTTCCGCGGACCGGATCCGCTCCGGTTTTTGCGCGGCGGCCCCGAGCCGGTCCGGTTTTTGCGCGGTGGCCCGTTCCGCGGGCCGGATCCGATCCGGTTTTTGCGCGGTGGCTCCGATCCGGTCCGATATTTGCGCGGCGGCCCGTTCCGTGGGCCGCATCCGCTCCGGTTTTTGCGCGGCGGCCCCGAGCCGGTCCGGTCTTTGCGCGGCGGCCCGTTCCGCGGGGCTGATCCGATCCGGTTTTTGCGCGGCGGCCCCGATCCGGTCCGATTTTTGCGCGGTGGCCCGTTCCGCGGGCCGGATCCGCTCCGGTTTTTGCGCGGCGGCCCCGATCCCGTACGGTTTTTGTGCGGCAGCCCGTTCCGCGGGCCGGAGCCGGTCCGGTTTTTGCGCGGCGGCCCCGATCCGATCCGGTTTTTGCGCGGCGGCCCGTTCCGCGGGCCGGATCCGCTCCGGTTTTTGCGCGGCGGGCCCGATCCGCTCCGTTTTTTGCGCGGCGGCCCGTTCCGCGGGCCGGATCCGCTCCGGTTTTTGCGCGGCGGCCCCGATCCTGTCTGGTTTTTGCGCCGCAGCCCGTTCCGCGGGCCGGATCTGCTCCGGTTTTTGCGCGGCGGCCCCGATCCGCTCCGGTTTTTGCGCGGCGGCCCGTTCCGCGGGACGGATCCGCTCCGGTTTTTGCGCGGCGGCCCCGATCCGGTCCGGTTTTTGCGCCGCGGCCCGTTCCGCGGGCCGCATCCGCTCCGGTTTTTGCGCGGCGGCCCCGATCCTGTCCGGTTTTTGCGCGGCGGCCCGTTCCGCGGGCCGGATCCGGTCCGGTTTTTGTGCGGTGGCTCCGATCCGGTCCGGTTTTTGCGCGGCGGCCCGTTCCGCGGGCCGGATCCGCTCCGGTTTTTGCGCGGCAGCCCCGATCCGCTCCGGTTTTTGCGCGGCGGCCCGTTCCGCGGGCCGGATCCGCTCCGGTTTTTGCGCGGCGGCCCCGAGCCGGTCCGGTTTTTGTGCCGCGGCCCTTTCCGCGGGCCGGATCCGCTCCGGTTTTTGCGCGGCGGCCCGTTCCACGGGCCGGATCCGCTCCGGTTTTTGCGCGGCGGCCCTGATCCGGTCCGGTTTTTGCGCGGCGGCCCGTTCCGCGGGCCGGATCCGCTCCGGTTTTTGCGCGGCGGCCCTGATCCGGTCCGGTTTTTGCGCGGCGGCCCGTTCCGCGGGACGGATCCGCTCCGGTTTTCGCGCGGCGGCCCCGATCCGGTCCGATTTTTGCGCGGCGGCCCGTTCCGCGGGCCGGATCCGCTCCGGTTTTTGCGCGGCGGCACCGAGCCGATCCGGTTTTTGCGCGGTGGCCCGTTCCGCGGGCCGGATCCGCTCCGCTTTTTGCGCGGCGGCCCCGATCCGCTCCGGTTTTTGCGCGGCGGCCCGTTCCGTGGGCCGCATCCGCTCCGGTTTTTGCGCGGTGGCTCCGATCCGGTCCGGTTTTTGCGCGGCGGCCCCGATCCGCTCCGGTTTTTGCGCGGTGGCCCGTTCCGCGGGCCGCATCCGATCCGGTTTTTGCGCGGCGGCCCCGATCCGCTCCGGTTTTTGCGCCGCGGCCCGTTCCGCGGGCCGGATCCGCTCCGGTTTTTGCGCGGTGGCTCCGATCCGCTCCGGTTTTTGCGCGGCGGCCCGTTCCGCGGGCCGCATCCGCTCCGGTTTTTGCGCGGCGGCATCGAGCCGGTCCGGTTTTTGCGCGGCGGCCCGTTCCGCGGGACGGATCCGCTCCGCTTTTTGCGCGGCGGCCCCGATCCGGTCTGGTTTTTTCCGCGGCGGCCCGTTCCGCGGGCTGGATCCGGTCCGGTTTTTGCGCGGCGGGCCCGATCCGCTCCGGTTTTTGCGCGGCGGCCCGTTCCGCGGGCCGGATCCGCTCCGGTTTTTGCGCGGCGGCCCCGATACGGTCCGGTTTTTGCGCGGCGGCCCGTTCCGCGGGCCGGATCCGCTCCGGTTTTTGCGCGGCGGCCCCGATCCGCTCCGGTTTTTGTGCGGCAGCCCGTTCCGCGGGCCGGAGCCGGTCCGGTTTTTGCACGGCGGCCCCGATCCGCTCCGGTTTTTGCGCGGCGGCCCGTTCCGTGGGCCGCATCCGCTCCGGTTTTTGCGCGGTGGCTCCGATCCGCTCCGGTTTTTGCGCGGTGGCCCGTTCCGCGGGCCGCATCCGGTCCGGTTTTTGCGCGGCGGCCCCGATCCGCTCCGGTTTTTGTGCCGCGGCCCGTTCCGCGGGCCGGATCCGCTCCGGTTTTTGCGCGGTGGCTCCGATCCGCTCCGGTTTTTGCGCGGTGGCCCGTTCCGCGGGCCGCATCCGGTCCGGTTTTTGCGCGGCGGCCCCGATCCGCTCCGGTTTTTGCGCGGCGGCCCGTTCCGCGGGCCGGATCCGGTCCGGTTTTTGCGCGGCGGCCCCGATCCGCTCCGGTTTTTGTGCCGCGGCCCGTTCCGCGGGCCGGATCCGCTCCGGTTTTTGCGCGGCGGCCCCGATCCGCTCCGGTTTTTGTGCGGTGGCCCGTTCCGCGGGCCGCATCCGGTCCGGTTTTTGCGCGGCGGCCCCGATCCGGTCCGGTTTTTGCGCGGCGGCCCGTTCTGCGGGCCGTATCCGCTCCGGTTTTTGCGCGGCGGCCCCGATCCGCTCCGGTTTTTGCGCGGCGGCCCGTTCCGCGGGCCGGATCCGCTCCGGTTTTTGCGCGGCGGCCCCGATCCGGTCCGATTTTTGCGCGTCGGCCCGTTCCGCGGGCCGGATCCGCTCCGGTTTTTGCGCGGCAGCCCCGATCCGATCCGGTTTTTGTGCGGCAGCCCATTCCGCGGGCCGGATCCGCTCCGGTTTTTGCGCGGCGGCCCCGATCCTGTCCGGTTTTTGCGCGGCGGCCCGTTCCGTGGGCCGCATCCGCTCCGGTTTTTGCGCGGCGGCCCCGAGCCGGTCCGGTCTTTGCGCGGCGGCCCGTTCCGCGGGGCGGATCCGATCCGGTTTTTGCGCGGTGGCTCCGATCCGGTCCGATATTTGCGCGGCGGCCCGTTCCGCGGGCCGCATCCGCTCCGCTTTTTGCGCGGCGGCCCCGATCCGCTCCGGTTTTTGTGCCGCGGCCCGTTCCGCGGGCCGCATCCGCTCCGGTTTTTGCGCGGTGGCTCCGATCCGCTCCGGTTTTTGCGCGGCAGCCCGTTCCGCGGGCCGCATCCGGTCCAGTTTTTGCGCGGCGGCCCCGATCCGCTCCGGTTTTTGCGCGGTGGCCCGTTCCGCGGGCCGGATCCGCTCCGGTTTTTGCGCGGCGGGCCCGATCCGCTCCGGTTTTTGCGCGGCGGCCCGTTCCGCGGGCCGGATCCGGTCCGGTTTTTGCGCGGCGGCCCCGATCCTGTCCGGTTTTTGCGCGGCAGCCCGTTCCGCGGGCCGGATCCGCTCCGGTTTTTGCGCGGCGGCCCCGATACGGTCCGGTTTTTGCGCGGCGGCCCGTTCCGCGGGCCGGAGCCGGTCCGGTTTTTGCACGGCGGCCCCGATCCGCTGCGGTTTTTGCGCAGCGGCCCGTTCCGTGGGCCGCATCCGCTCCGGTTTTTGCGCGGCGGCCCGTTCCGCGGGCCGCATCCGCTCCGGTTTTTGCGCGGCGGCATCGAGCCGGTCCGGTTTTTGCGCGGCGGCCCGTTCCGCGGGACGGATCCGCTCCGCTTTTTGCGCGGCGGCCCCGATCCGGTCTGGTTTTTCCGCGGCGGCCCGTTCCGCGGGCTGGATCCGGTCCGGTTTTTGCGCGGCGGCCCCGATCCGCTCCGGTTTTTGCGCGGCGGCCCGTTCCGCGGGCCGGATCCGGTCCGGTTTTTGCGCGGCGGGCCCGATCCGCTCCGGTTTTTGCGCGGCGGCCCGTTCCGCGGGCCGGATCCGCTCCGGTTTTTGCGCGGCGGCCCCGATCCTGTCCGGTTTTTGCGCGGCGGCCCGTTCCGCGGGCCGGATCCGGTCCGGTTTTTGTGCGGTGGCTCCGATCCGGTCCGGTTTTTGCGCGGCGGCCCGTTCCGCGGGCCGGAGCCGCTCCGGTTTTTGCGCGGCGGCCCCGAGCCGGTCCGGTTTTTGTGCCGCGGCCCTTTCCGCGGGCCGGATCCGCTCCGGTTTTTGCGCGGCGGCCCGTTCCACGGGCCGGATCCGCTCCGGTTTTTGCGCGGCGGCCCCGATCCGCTCCGGTTTTTGCGCGGCGGCCCGTTCCGCGGGCCGGATCCGCTCCGGTTTTTGCGCGGCGGCCCTGATCCGGTCCGGTTTTTGCGCGGCGGCCCGTTCCGCGGGACGGATCCGCTCCGGTTTTTGCGCGGCGGCCCCGATCCGGTCCGATTTTTGCGCGGCGGCCCGTTCCGCGGGCCGGATCCGCTCCGGTTTTTGCGCGGCGGCACCGAGCCGATCCGGTTTTTGCGCGGTGGCCCGTTCCGCGGGCCGGATCCGCTCCGCTTTTTGCGCGGCGGCCCCGATCCGCTCCGGTTTTTGCGCGGCGGCCCGTTCCGTGGGCCGCATCCGGTCCGGTTTTTGCGCGGTGGCTCCGATCCGGTCCGGTTTTTGCGCGGCGGCCCCGATCCGCTCCGGTTTTTGCGCGGTGGCCCGTTCCGCGGGCCGCATCCGATCCGGTTTTTGCGCGGCGGCCCCGATCCGCTCCGGTTTTTGCGCCGCGGCCCGTTCCGCGGGCCGGATCCGCTCCGGTTTTTGCGCGGTGGCTCCGATCCGCTCCGGTTTTTGCGCGGCGGCCCGTTCCGCGGGCCGCATCCGCTCCGGTTTTTGCGCGGCGGCATCGAGCCGGTCCGGTTTTTGCGCGGCGGCCCGTTCCGCGGGACGGATCCGCTCCGCTTTTTGCGCGGCGGCCCCGATCCGGTCTGGTTTTTCCGCGGCGGCCCGTTCCGCGGGCTGGATCCGGTCCGGTTTTTGCGCGGCGGCCCCGATCCGCTCCGGTTTTTGCGCGGCGGCACGTTCCGCGGGCCGGATCCGGTCCGGTTTTTGCGCGGCGGGCCCGATCCGCTCCGGTTTTTGCGCGGCGGCCCGTTCCGCGGGCCGGATCCGCTCCGGTTTTTGCGCGGCGGCCCCGATCCTGTCTGGTTTTTGCGCCGCGGCCCGTTCCGCGGGCCAGATCCGCTCCGGTTTTTGCGCGGCGGCCCCGATACGCTCCGGTTTTTGCGCGGCGGCCCGTTCCGCGGGCCGGATCCGCTCCGGTTTTTGCGCGGCGGCCCCGATACAGTCCGGTTTTTGCGCGGCGGCCCGTTCCGCGGGCCGGATCTGCTCCAGTTTTTCCGCGGCGGCCCCGATCCGCTCCGGTTTTTGTGCGGCAGCCCGTTCCGCGGGCCGGAGCCGGTCCGGTTTTTGCACGGCGGCCCCGATCCGCTCCGGTTTTTGCGCGGCGGCCCGTTCCGTGGGCCGCATCCGCTCAGGTTTTTGCGCGGCGGCCCGTTCCGCGGGCCGGATCCGGTCCGGTTTTTGCACGGTGGCCCCGATCCGGTCCGATTTTTGCGCGGCGGCCCGTTCTGCGGGCCGGATCCGCTCCGTTTTTTGCGCGGCGGCCCCTCTCCGGTCCGGTTTTTGCGCGGCGGCCCCGATCCGCTCCGGTTTTTGCGCCGCGGCCCGTTCCGCGGGCCGGATCTGCTCCGGTTTTTGCGCGGCGGACCCGATCCGCTCCGGTTTTTGCGTGGCGGCCCGTTCCGCGGGCCGGATCCGGTCCGGTTTTTGCGCGGCGGCCCCGATCCGCTCCGGTTTTTGTGCCGCGGCCCGTTCCGCGGGCCGGATCCGCTCCGGTTTTTGCGCGGTGGCTCCGATCCGCTCCGGTTTTTGCGCGGTGGCCCGTTCCGCGGGCCGCATCCGCTCCGGTTTTTGCGCGGCGGCCCCGATCCGGTCCGGTTTTTGCGCGGCGGCCCGTTCCGCGGGCCGGATCCGGTCCGGTTTTTGCGCGGCGGCCCCGATCCGCTCCGGTTTTTGTGCCGCGGCCCGTTCCGCGGGCCGGATCCGCTCCGGTTTTTGCGCGGTGGCTCCGATCCGCTCCGGTTTTTGCGCGGTGGCCCGTTCCGCGGGCCGCATCCGCTCCGGTTTTTGCGCGGCGGCCCCGATCCGGTCCGGTTTTTGCGCGGCGGCCCGTTCTGCGGGCCGGATCCGCTCCGGTTTTTGCGCGGCGGCCCCGATCCGGTCCGATTTTTGCGCGGTGGCCCGTTCCGCGGGCCGGATCCGCTCCGGTTTTTGCGCGGCGGCCCCGATCCGGTCCGATTTTTGCGCGTCGGCCCGTTCCGCGGGCCGGATCCGCTCCGGTTTTTGCGCGGCAGCCCCGATCCGATCCGGTTTTTGTGCGGCAGCCCATTCCGCGGGCCGGATCCGCTCCGGTTTTTGCGCGGCGGCCCCGATCCTGTCCGGTTTTTGCGCGGCGGCCCGTTCCGTGGGCCGCATCCGCTCCGGTTTTTGCGCGGCGGCCCCGAGCCGGTCCGGTCTTTGCGCGGCGGCCCGTTCCGCGGGGCGGATCCGATCCGGTTTTTGCGCGGTGGCTCCGATCCGGTCCGATATTTGCGCGGCGGCCCGTTCCGCGGGCCGCATCCGCTCCGCTTTTTGCGCGGCGGCCCCGATCCGCTCCGGTTTTTGTGCCGCGGCCCGTTCCGCGGGCCGCATCCGCTCCGGTTTTTGCGCGGTGGCTCCGATCCGCTCCGGTTTTTGCGCGGCAGCCCGTTCCGCGGGCCGCATCCGGTCCAGTTTTTGCGCGGCGGCCCCGATCCGCTCCGGTTTTTGCGCGGTGGCCCGTTCCGCGGGCCGGATCCGCTCCGGTTTTTGCGCGGCGGGCCCGATCCGCTCCGGTTTTTGCGCGGCGGCCCGTTCCGCGGGCCGGATCCGCTCCGGTTTTTGCGCGGCGGCCCCGATCCTGTCCGGTTTTTGCGCGGCGGCCCGTTCCGCGGGCCGGATCCGCTCCGGTTTTTGCGCGGCGGCCCCGATACGGTCCGGTTTTTGCGCGGCGGCCCGTTCCGCGGGCCGGAGCCGGTCCGGTTTTTGCACGGCGGCCCCGATCCGCTGCGGTTTTTGCGCAGCGGCCCGTTCCGTGGGCCGCATCCGCTCCGGTTTTTGCGCGGCGGCCCGTTCCGCGGGCCGGATCCGGTCCGGTTTTTGCGCGGTGGCCCCGATCCGGTCCGATTTTTGCGCGGCGGCCCGTTCTGCGGGCCGGATCCGCTCCGTTTTTTGCGCGGCGGCCCCTATCCGGTCCGATTTTTGCGCGGCGGCCCGTTCCGCGGGCCGGATCCGCTCCGGTTTTTGCGCGGCAGCCCCGAGCCGGTCCGGTTTTTGCGCGGTGGCCCGTTCCGCGGGCCGGATCCGCTCCGGTTTCTGCGCGGCGGCCCCGATCCGCTCTGGTTTTTGCGCGGCGGCCCGTTCCGTGGGCCGCATCCGCTCCGGTTTTTGCGCGGCGGCCCCGAGCCGGTCCGGTCTTTGCGCGGCGGCCCGTTCCGCGGGGCGGATCCGATCCGGTTTTTGCGCGGCGGCCCCGATCCGGTCCGATTTTTGCGCGGTGGCCCGTTCCGCGGGCCGGATCCGCTCCGGTTTTTGCGCGGCGGCCCCGATCCCGTACGGTTTTTGTGCGGCAGCCCGTTCCGCGGGCCGGAGCCGGTCCGGTTTTTGCGCGGCGGCCCCGATCCGATCCGGTTTTTGCGCGGCGGCCCGTTCCGCGGGCCGGATCCGCTCCGGTTTTTGCGCGGCGGGCCCGATCCGCTCCGGTTTTTGCGCGGCAGCCCGTTCCGCGGGCCGGATCCGCTCCGGTTTTTGCGCGGCGGCCCCGATCCTGTCTGGTTTTTGCGCCGCAGCCCGTTCCGCGGGCCGGATCTGCTCCGGTTTTTGCGCGGCGGCCCCGATCCGCTCCGGTTTTTGCGCGGCGGCCCGTTCCGCGGGCCGGATCCGCTCCGGTTTTTGCGCGGCGGCCCCGATCCTGTCCGGTTTTTGCGCGGCGGCCCGTTCCGCGGGCCGGATCCGGTCCGGTTTTTGTGCGGTGGCTCCGATCCGGTCCGGTTTTTGCGCGGCGGCCCGTTCCGCGGGCCAGATCCGCTCCGGTTTTTGCGCGGTGGCTCCGATCCGCTCCGGTTTTTGCGCGGCGGCCCGTTCCGCGGGCCGGATCCGCTCCGGTTTTTGCGCGGCGGCCCCGAGCCGGTCCGGTTTTTGTGCCGCGGCCCTTTCCGCGGGCCGGATCCGCTCCGGTTTTTGCGCGGCGGCCCGTTCCACGGGCCGGATCCGCTCCGGTTTTTGCGCGGCGGCCCTGATCCGGTCCGGTTTTTGCGCGGCGACCCGTTCCGCGGGCCGGATCCGCTCCGGTTTTTGCGCGGCGGCCCTGATCCGGTCCGGTTTTTGCGCGGCGGCCAGTTCCGCGGGCCGGATCCGCTCCGGTTTTTGCGCGGCGGCCCCGATCCGGTCCGATTTTTGCGCGGCGGCCCGTTCCGCGGGCCGGATCCGCTCCGGTTTTTGCGCGGCGGCACCGAGCCGATCCGGTTTTTGCGCGGTGGCCCGTTCCGCGGGCCGGATCCGCTCCGGTTTCTGCGCGGCGGCCCCGATCCGCTCTGGTTTTTGCGCGGCGGCCCGTTCCGTGGGCCGCATCCGCTCCGGTTTTTGCGCGGCGGCCCCGAGCCGGTCCGGTCTTTGCGCGGCGGCCCGTTCCGCGGGGCGGATCCGATCCGGTTTTTGCGCGGCGGCCCCGATCCGGTCCGATTTTTGCGCGGTGGCCCGTTCCGCGGGCCGGATCCGCTCCGGTTTTTGCGCGGCGGCCCCGATCCCGTACGGTTTTTGTGCGGCGGCCCGTTCCGCGGGCCGGATCCGCTCCGGTTTTTGCGCGGCGGCCCCGATCCGATCCGGTTTTTGCGCGGCGGCCCGTTCCGCGGGCCGGATCCGCTCCGGTTTTTGCGCGGCGGGCCCGATCCGCTCCGGTTTTTGCGCGGCAGCCCGTTCCGCGGGCCGGATCCGGTCCGGTTTTTGCGCGGCGGCCCCGATCCTGTCTGGTTTTTGCGCCGCAGCCCGTTCCGCGGGCCGGATCTGCTCCGGTTTTTGCGCGGCGGCCCCGATCCGCTCCGGTTTTTGCGCGGCGGCCCGTTCCGCGGGCCGGATCCGCTCCGGTTTTTGCGCGGCGGCCCCGATCCTGTCCGGTTTTTGCGCGGCGGCCCGTTCCGCGGGCCGGATCCGGTCCGGTTTTTGTGCGGTGGCTCCGATCCGGTCCGGTTTTTGCGCGGCGGCCCGTTCCGCGGGCCGGATCCGCTCCGGTTTTTGCGCGGCGGCCCCGATCCGCTCCGGTTTTTGCGCGGCGGCCCGTTCCGCGGGCCGGATCCGCTCCGGTTTTTGCGCGGCGGCCCCGAGCCGGTCCGGTTTTTGTGCCGCGGCCCTTTCCGCGGGCCGGATCCGCTCCGGTTTTTGCGCGGCGGCCCCGATCCTGTCCGGTTTTTGCGCGGCGGCCCGTTCCGCGGGCCGGATCCGGTCCGGTTTTTGTGCGGTGGCTCCGATCCGGTCCGGTTTTTGCGCGGCGGCCCGTTCCGCGGGCCGGATCCGCTCCGGTTTTTGCGCGGTGGCTCCGATCCGCTCCGGTTTTTGCGCGGCGGCCCGTTCCGCGGGCCGGATCCGCTCCGGTTTTTGCGCGGCGGCCCCGAGCCGGTCCGGTTTTTGTGCCGCGGCCCTTTCCGCGGGCCGGATCCGCTCCGGTTTTTGCGCGGCGGCCCGTTCCACGGGCCGGATCCGCTCCGGTTTTTGCGCGGCGGCCCTGATCCGGTCCGGTTTTTGCGCGGCGGCCCGTTCTGCGGGCCGGATCCGCTCCGGTTTTTGCGCGGCGGCCACGATCCGGTCCGGTTTTTGCGCGGCGGCCAGTTCCGCGGGCCGGATCCGCTCCGGTTTTTGCGCGGCGGCCCCGATCCGGTCCGATTTTTGCGCGGCGGCCCGTTCCGCGGGCCGGATCCGCTCCGGTTTTTGCGCGGCGGCACCGAGCCGATCCGGTTTTTGCGCGGTGGCCCGTTCCGCGGGCCGGATCCGCTCCGGTTTCTGCGCGGCGGCCCCGATCCGCTCTGGTTTTTGCGCGGCGGCCCGTTCCGTGGGCCGCATCCGCTCCGGTTTTTGCGCGGCGGCCCCGAGCCGGTCCGGTCTTTGCGCGGCGGCCCGTTCCGCGGGGCGGATCCGATCCGGTTTTTGCGCGGCGGCCCCGATCCGGTCCGATTTTTGCGCGGTGGCCCGTTCCGCGGGCCGGATCCGCTCCGGTTTTTGCGCGGCGGCCCCGATCCCGTACGGTTTTTGTGCGGCAGCCCGTTCCGCGGGCCGGAGCCGGTCCGGTTTTTGCGCGGCGGCCCCGATCCGATCCGGTTTTTGCGCGGCGGCCCGTTCCGCGGGCCGGATCCGCTCCGGTTTTTGCGCGGCGGGCCCGATCCGCTCCGGTTTTTGCGCGGCAGCCCGTTCCGCGGGCCGGATCCGCTCCGGTTTTTGCGCGGCGGCCCCGATCCTGTCTGGTTTTTGCACCGCAGCCCGTTCCGCGGGCCGGATCTGCTCCGGTTTTTGCGCGGCGGCCCCGATCCGCTCCGGTTTTTGCGCGGCGGCCCGTTCCGCGGGCCGGATCCGCTCCGGTTTTTGCGCGGCGGCCCCGATCCTGTCCGGTTTTTGCGCGGCGGCCCGTTCCGCGGGCCGGATCCGGTCCGGTTTTTGTGCGGTGGCTCCGATCCGGTCCGGTTTTTGCGCGGCGGCCCGTTCCGCGGGCCGGATCCGCTCCGGTTTTTGCGCGGCGGCCCCGATCCGCTCCGGTTTTTGCGCGGCGGCCCGTTCCGCGGGCCGGATCCGCTCCGGTTTTTGCGCGGCGGCCCCGAGCCGGTCCGGTTTTTGTGCCGCGGCCCTTTCCGCGGGCCGGATCCGCTCCGGTTTTTGCGCGGCGGCCCGTTCCACGGGCCGGATCCGCTCCGGTTTTTGCGCGGCGGCCCTGATCCGGTCCGGTTTTTGCGCGGCGGCCCGTTCTGCGGGCCGGATCCGCTCCGGTTTTTGCGCGGCGGCCCTGATCCGGTCCGGTTTTTGCGCGGCGGCCAGTTCCGCGGGCCGGATCCGCTCCGGTTTTTGCGCGGCGGCCCCGATACGGTCCGATTTTTGCGCGGCGGCCCGTTCCGCGGGCCGGATCCGCTCCGGTTTTTGCGCGGCGGCACCGAGCCGATCCGGTTTTTGCGCGGTGGCCCGTTCCGCGGGCCGGATCCGCTCCGCTTTTTGCGCGGCGGCCCCGATCCGCTCCGGTTTTTGCGCGGCGGCCCGTTCCGTGGGCCGCATCCGGTCCGGTTTTTGCGCGGCGGCCCCGAGCCGGTCCGGTTTTTGCGCGGCGGCCCGTTCCGCGGGCCGGATCCGATCCGGTTTTTGCGCGGTGGCTCCGATCCGGTCCGGTTTTTGCGCGGCGGCCCCGATCCGCTCCGGTTTTTGCGCGGTGGCCCGTTCCGCGGGCCGCATCCGATCCGGTTTTTGCGCGGCGGCCCCGATCCGCTCCAGTTTTTGCGCCGCGGCCCGTTCCGCGGGCCGCATCCGCTCCGGTTTTTGCGCGGTGGCTCCGATCCGGTCCGGTTTTTGCGCGGCGGCCCGTTCCGGGGTCCGGATCCGCTCCGGTTTTTGCGCGGCGGCCCGTTCCGCGGGCCGGATCCGGTCCGGTTTTTGCGCGGCGGCCCCGATCCGCTCCGGTTTTTGCGCGGCGGCCCGTTCCGCGGGCCGCATCCGCTCCGGTTTTTGCGCGGCGGCATCGAGCCGGTCCGGTTTTTGCGCGGCGGCCCGTTCCGCGGGACGGATCCGCTCCGCTTTTTGCGCGGCGGCCCCGATCCGGTCTGGTTTTTCCGCGGCGGCCCGTTCCGCGGGCTGGATCCGCTCCGGTTTTTGCGCGGCGGCCCCGATCCGCTCCGGTTTTTGCGCGGCGGCCCGTTCCGCGGGCCGGATCCGGTCCGGTTTTTGCGCGGCGGGCCCGATCCGCTCCGGTTTTTGCGCGGCGGCCCGTTCCGCGGGCCGGATCCGCTCCGGTTTTTGCGCGGCGGCCCCGATCCTGTCTGGTTTTTGCGCCGCGGCCCGTTCCGCGGGCCGGATCTGCTCCGGTTTTTGCGCGGCGGACCCGATCCGCTCCGGTTTTTGCGTGGCGGCCCGTTCCGCGGGCCGGATCCGGTCCGGTTTTTGCGCGGCGGCCCCGATACGGTCCGGTTTTTGCGCGGCGGCCCGTTCCGCGGGCCGGATCCGCTCCGGTTTTTGCGCGGCGGCCCCGATCCGCTCCGGTTTTTGTGCGGCAGCCCGTTCCGCGGGCCGGAGCCGGTCCGGTTTTTGCACGGCGGCCCCGATCCGCTGCGGTTTTTGCGCGGCGGCCCGTTCCGTGGGCCGCATCCGCTCCGGTTTTTGCGCGGCGGCCCGTTCCGCGGGCCGGATCCGGTCCGGTTTTTGCGCGGTGGCCCCGATCCGGTCCGATTTTTGCGCGGCGGCCCGTTCAGCGGGCCGGATCCGCTCCGTTTTTTGCGCGGCGGCCCCTATCCGGTCCGATTTTTGCGCGGCGGCCCGTTCCGCGGAACGGATCCGCTCCGTTTTTTGCGCGGCGGCCCCGAGCCGGTCCGGTTTTTGCGCGGCGGCCCCGATCCGCTCTGGTTTTTGCGCGGCGGCCCGTTCCGTGGGCCGCATCCGCTCCGGTTTTTGCGCGGCGGCCCCGAGCCGGTCCGGTCTTTGCGCGGCGGCCCGTTCCGCGGGCCGGATCCGATCCGGTTTTTGCGCGGCGGCCCCGATCCGGTCCGATTTTTGCGCGGTGGCCCGTTCCGCGGGCCGGATCCGCTCCGGTTTTTGCGCGGCGGCCCCGATCCCGTACGGTTTTTGTGCGGCAGCCCGTTCCGCGGGCCGGAGCCGGTCCGGTTTTTGCGCGGCGGCCCCGATCCGATCCGGTTTTTGCGCGGCGGCCCGTTCCGCGGGCCGGATCCGCTCCGGTTTTTGCGCGGCGGGCCCGATCCGCTCCGGTTTTTGCGCGGCAGCCCGTTCCGCGGGCCGGATCCGCTCCGGTTTTTGCGCGGCGGCCCCGATCCTGTCTGGTTTTTGCGCCGCAGCCCGTTCCGCGGGCCGGATCTGCTCCGGTTTTTGCGCGGCGGCCCCGATCCGCTCCGGTTTTTGCGCGGCGGCCCGTTCCGCGGGCCGGATCCGCTCCGGTTTTTGCGCGGCGGCCCCGATCCGGTCCGGTTTTTGCGCCGCGGCCCGTTCCGCGGGCCGCATCCGCTCCGGTTTTTGCGCGGCGGCCCCGATCCTGTCCGGTTTTTGCGCGGCGGCCCGTTCCGCGGGCCGGATCCGGTCCGGTTTTTGTGCGGTGGCTCCGATCCGGTCCGGTTTTTGCGCGGCGGCCCGTTCCGCGGGCCGGATCCGCTCCGGTTTTTGCGCGGCGGCCCCGAGCCGGTCCGGTTTTTGTGCCGCGGCCCTTTCCGCGGGCCGGATCCGCTCCGGTTTTTGCGCGGCGGCCCGTTCCACGGGCCGGATCCGCTCCGGTTTTTGCGCGGCGGCCCTGATCCGGTCCGGTTTTTGCGCGGCGGCCCGTTCCGCGGGCCGGATCCGCTCCGGTTTTTGCGCGGCGGCCCTGATCCGGTCCGGTTTTTGCGCGGCGGCCCGTTCCGCGGGACGGATCCGCTCCGGTTTTTGCGCGGCGGCCCCGATCCGGTCCGATTTTTGCGCGGCGGCCCGTTCCGCGGGCCGGATCCGCTCCGGTTTTTGCGCGGCGGCACCGAGCCGATCCGGTTTTTGCGCGGTGGCCCGTTCCGCGGGCCGGATCCGCTCCGCTTTTTGCGCGGCGGCCCCGATCCGCTCCGGTTTTTGCGCGGCGGCCCGTTCCGTGGGCCGCATCCGGTCCGGTTTTTGCGCGGTGGCTCCGATCCGGTCCGGTTTTTGCGCGGCGGCCCCGATCCGCTCCGGTTTTTGCGCGGTGGCCCGTTCCGCGGGCCGCATCCGATCCGGTTTTTGCGCGGCGGCCCCGATCCGCTCCGGTTTTTGCGCGGTGGCCCGTTCCGCGGGCCGGATCCGCTCCGGTTTTTGCGCGGTGGCTCCGATCCGCTCCGGTTTTTGCGCGGCGGCCCGTTCCGCGGGCCGCATCCGCTCCGGTTTTTGCGCGGCGGCATCGAGCCGGTCCGGTTTTTGCGCGGCGGCCCGTTCCGCGGGACGGATCCGCTCCGCTTTTTGCGCGGCGGCCCCGATCCGGTCTGGTTTTTCCGCGGCGGCCCGTTCCGCGGGCTGGATCCGGTCCGGTTTTTGCGCGGCGGCCCCGATCCGCTCCGGTTTTTGCGCGGCGGCCCGTTCCGCGGGCCGGATCCGGTCCGGTTTTTGCGCGGCGGGCCCGATCCGCTCCGGTTTTTGCGCGGCGGCCCGTTCCGCGGGCCGGATCCGCTCCGGTTTTTGCGCGGCGGCCCCGATCCTGTCTGGTTTTTGCGCCGCGGCCCGTTCCGCGGGCCGGATCCGCTCCGGTTTTTGCGCGGCGGCCCCGATACGCTCCGGTTTTTGCGCGGCGGCCCGTTCCGCGGGCCGGATCCGCTCCGGTTTTTGCGCGGCGGCTCCGATACGGTCCGGTTTTTGCGCGGCGGCCCGTTCCGCGGGCCGGATCCGCTCCGGTTTTTGCGCGGCGGCCCCAATCCGCTCCGGTTTTTGTGCGGCAGCCCGTTCCGCGGGCCGGAGCCGGTCCGGTTTTTGCACGGCGGCCCCGATCCGCTCCGGTTTTTGCGCGGCGGCCCGTTCCGTGGGCTGCATCCGCTCCGGTTTTTGCGCGGCGGCCCGTTCCGCGGGCCGGATCCGGTCCGGTTTTTGCGCGGTGGCCCCGATCCGGTCCGATTTTTGCGCGGCGGCCCGTTCTGCGGGCCGGATCCGCTCCGTTTTTTGCGCGGCGGCCCCTCTCCGGTCCGGTTTTTGCGCGGCGGCCCCGATCCGCTCCGGTTTTTGCGCCGCGGCCCGTTCCGCGGGCCGGATCTGCTCCGGTTTTTGCGCGGCGGACCCGATCCGCTCCGGTTTTTGCGTGGCGGCCCGTTCCGCGGGCCGGATCCGGTCCGGTTTTTGCACGGCGGCCCCGATCCGCTGCGGTTTTTGCGCGGCGGCCCGTTCCGTGGGCCGCATCCGCTCCGGTTTTTGCGCGGCGGCCCGTTCCGCGGGCCGGATCCGGTCCGGTTTTTGCGCGGTGGCCCCGATCCGGTCCTTTTTTTGCGCGGCGGCCCGTTCTGCGGGCAGGATCCGCTCCGTTTTTTGCGCGGCGGCCCCTATCCGGTCCGATTTTTGCGCGGCGGCCCGTTCCGCGGACCGGATCCGCTCCGGTTTTTGCGCGGCGGCCCCGAGCCGGTCCGGTTTTTGCGCGGTGGCCCGTTCCGCGGGCCGGATCCGCTCCGGTTTCTGCGCGGCGGCCCCGATCCGCTCTGGTTTTTGCGCGGCGGCCCGCTCCGTGGGCCGCATCCGCTCCGGTTTTTGCGCGGCGGCCCCGAGCCGGTCCGGTCTTTGCGCGGCGGCCCGTTCCGCGGGGCGGATCCGATCCGGTTTTTGCGCGGCGGCCCCGATCCGGTCCGATTTTTGCGCGGTGGCCCGTTCCGCGGGCCGGATCCGCTCCGGTTTTTGCGCGGCGGCCCCGATCCCGTACGGTTTTTGTGCGACAGCCCGTTCCGCGGGCCGGAGCCGGTCCGGTTTTTGCGCGGCGGCCCCGATCCGATCCGGTTTTTGCGCGGCGGCCCGTTCCGCGGGCCGGATCCGCTCCGGTTTTTGCGCGGCGGGCCCGATCCGCTCCGGTTTTTGCGCGGCAGCCCGTTCCGCGGGCCGGATCCGCTCCGGTTTTTGCGCGGCGGCCCCGATCCTGTCTGGTTTTTGCGCCGCAGCCCGTTCCGCGGGCCGGATCCGCTCCGGTTTTTGCGCGGCGGCCCCGATCCGCTCCGGTTTTTGCGCGGCGGCCCGTTCCGCGGGCCGCATCCGCTCCGGTTTTTGCGCGGCAGCCCCGATCCGGTCCGGTTTTTGCGCCGCGGCCCGTTCCGCGGGCCGCATCCGCTCCGGTTTTTGCGCGGCGGCCCCGATCCTGTCCGGTTTTTGCGCGGCGGCCCGTTCCGCGGGCCGGATCCGGTCCGGTTTTTGTGCGGTGGCTCCGATCCGGTCCGGTTTTTGCGCGGCGGCCCGTTCCGCGGGCCGGATCCGCTCCGGTTTTTGCGCGGCAGCCCCGATCCGAGCCGGTTTTTGCGCGGCGGCCCCGATCCGCTCCGGTTTTTGCGCGGCGGCCCGTTCCGTGGGCCGCATCCGCTCCGGTTTTTGCGCGGCGGCCCCGAGCCAGTCCGATTTTTGCGCGGCGGCCCGTTCCGCGGGGCGGATCCGATCCGGTTTTTGCGCGGTAGCTCCGATCCGGTCCGATATTTGCGCGGCGGCCCGTTCCGCGGGCCGCATCCGCTCCGCTTTTTGCGCGGCGGCCCCGATCCGGTCCGATTTTTGCGCGGTGGCCCGTTCCGCGGGCCGGATCCGGTCCGGTTTTTGCGCGGCGGCCCCGATCCCGTACGGTTTTTGTGCGGCAGCCCGTTCCGCGGGCCGGAGCCGGTCCGGTTTTTGCGCCGCGGCCCAGAGCCGGTCCGGTTTTTGCGCGGCGGCCCGTTCTGCGGGCCCGATCCGCTTCACTTTTTGCGCGGCGGCCCCGATCCGGTCTGGTTTTTCCGCGGCGGCCCGTTCCGCGGGCTGGATCCGCTCCGGTTTTTGCGCGGCGGCCCCGATCCGCTCCGGTTTTTGCGCGACGGCCTGTTCTGCGGGCCGGATCCGGTCCGGTTTTTGCGCGGCGGCCCCGAGCCGGTCCGGTTTTTGCGCGGCGGCCCGTTCCGCGGGCCGGATCCGCTCCGGTTTTTGCGCGGCGGCCCCGATCCTGTCCGGTTTTTGCGCGGCGGCCCGTTCCACGGGCCGGATCCGGTCCGGTTTTTGCGCGGTGGCTCCGATCCGGTCCGGTTTTTGCCCGGCGGCCCGTTCCGTGGGCCGCATCCGCTCCGGTTTTTGCGCCGCGGCCCGTTCTGCGGGCCGGATCCGCTCCGGTTTTTGCGCGGCGGCCCCGATCCGCTCCGGTTTTTGCGCGGCGGCCCGTTCCGCGGGCCGGATCCGCTCCGGTTTTTGCGCGGCGGGCCCGATCCGCTCCGGTTTTTGCGCGGCGGCCCGTTCCGCGGGCCGGATCCGCTCCGGTTTTTGCGCGGCGGCCCCGATCCGCTCCGGTTTTTGCGCGGCGGCCCGTTCCGCGGGCCGGATCCGCTCCGGTTTTTGCGCGGCGGACCCGATACGGTCCGGTTTTTGCGCGGCGGCCCGTTCCGCGGGCCGGATCCGCTCCGGTTTTTGCGCGGCGGCCCCGATCCGCTCCGGTTTTTGCGCGGCGGCCCGTTCCGCGGGCCGGATCCAGTCCGGTTTATGCGCGGCGGCCCCGATACGCTCCGGTTTTTGCGCCGCGGCCCGTTCCGCGGGCCGGATCCGCTCCGGTTTTTGCGCGGCGGCCCCGATCCGGTCCGATTTTTGCGCGTCGGCACGTTCCGCGGGCCGGATCCGCTCCGGTTTTTGCGCGGCAGCCCCGATCCTCTCCGGTTTTTGCGCGGTGGCCCGTTCCGCGGGCCGGATCCGCTCCGGTTTTTGCGCGGCGGCCCCGATCCGCTCCGGTTTTTGCGCGGCGGCCCGTTCCGTGGGCCGCATCCGCTCCGGTTTTTGCGCGGCGGCCCCGAGCCGGTCCGGTCTTTGCGCGGCGGCCCGTTCCGCGGGGCGGATCCGATCCGGTTTTTGCGCGGCGGCCCCGATCCGGTCCGATTTTTGCGCGGTGGCCCGTTCCGCGGGCCGGATCCGCTCCGGTTTTTGCGCGGCGGCCCCGATCCCGTACGGTTTTTGTGCGGCAGCCCGTTCCGCGGGCCGGAGCCGGTCCGGTTTTTGCGCGGCGGCCCCGATCCGATCCGGTTTTTGCGCGGTGGCCCGTTCCGCGGGCCGGATCCGCTCCGGTTTTTGCGCGGTGGCTCCGATCCGGTCCGGTTTTTGCGCGGCAGCCCGTTCCGCGGGCCGGATCCGCTCCGGTTTTTGCGCGGCGGCCCCGATCCTGTCTGGTTTTTGCGCCGCGGCCCGTTCCGCGGGCCGGATCTGCTCCGGTTTTTGCGCGGCGGCCCCGATCCGCTCCGGTTTTTGCGCGGCGGCCCGTTCCGCGGGCCGGATCCGCTCCGGTTTTTGCGCGGCGGCCCCGATCCGCTCCGGTTTTTGCGCGGCGGCCCGTTCCGCGGGCCGGATCCGCTCCGGTTTTTGCGCGGCGGCCCCGATCCTGTCCGGTTTTTGCGCGGCGGCCCGTTCCGTGGGCCGCATCCGGTCCGGTTTTTGTGCGGTGGCTCCGATCCGGTCCGGTTTTTGCGCGGCGGCCCGTTCCGCGGGCCGGATCCGGTCCGGTTTTTGCGCGGCGGCCCCGATCCGGTCCGGTTTTTGCGCCGCGGCCCGTTCCGCGGGCCGGATCCGCTCCGGTTTTTGCGCGGCGGCCCTTATCCTGTCCGGTTTTTGCGCGGCGGCCCGTTCCGCGGGCCGGATCCGGTCCGGTTTTTGTGCGGTGGCTCCGATCCGGTCCGGTTTTTGCGCGGCGGCCCGTTCCGCGGGCCGGATCCGCTCCGGTTTTTGCGCGGCGGCCCCGATCCGCTCCGGTTTTTGCGCGGCGGCCCGTTCCGCGGGCCGGATCCGCTCCGGTTTTTGCGCGGCGGCCCCGAGCCGGTCCGGTTTTTGTGCCGCGGCCCTTTCCGCGGGCCGGATCCGCTCCGGTTTTTGCGCGGCGGCCCGTTCCACGGGCCGGATCCGCTCCGGTTTTTGCGCGGCGGCCCCGAGCCGGTCCGGTTTTTGCGCGGCGGCCCGTTCTGCGGGCCGGATCCGCTCCGGTTTTTGCGCGGCGGCCCTGATCCGGTCCGGTTTTTGCGCGGCGGCCAGTTCCGCGGGCCGGATCCGCTCCGGTTTTTGCGCGGCGGCCCCGATCCGGTCCGATTTTTGCGCGGCGGCCCGTTCCGCGGGCCGGATCCGCTCCGGTTTTTGCGCGGCGGCACCGAGCCGATCCGGTTTTTGCGCGGTGGCCCGTTCCGCGGGCCGGATCCGCTCCGCTTTTTGCGCGGCGGCCCCGATCCGCTCCGGTTTTTGCGCGGCGGCCCGTTCCGTGGGCCGCATCCGGTCCGGTTTTTGCGCGGCGGCCCTGAGCCGGTCCGGTTTTTGCGCGGCGGCCCGTTCCGCGGGCCGGATCCGATCCGGTTTTTGCACGGTGGCTCCGATCCGGTCCGGTTTTTGCGCGGCGGCCCCGATCCGCTACGGTTTTTGCGCGGTGGCCCGTTCCGCGGGCCGCATCCGATCCGGTTTTTGCGCGGCGGCCCCGATCCGCTCCGGTTTTTGCGCCGCGGCCCGTTCCGCGGGCCGGATCCGCTCCGGTTTTTGCGCGGTGGCTCCGATCCGGTCCGGTTTTTGCGCGGCGGCCCGTTCCGCGGACCGGATCCGCTCCGGTTTTTGCGCGGCGGCCCGTTCCGCAGGCCGGATCCGGTCCGGTTTTTGCGCGGCGGCCGCGATCCGCTCCGGTTTTTGCGCGGCGGCCCGTTCCGCGGGCCGCATCTGCTCCGGTTTTTGCGCGGCGGCATCGAGCCGGTCCGGTTTTTGCGCGGCGGCCCGTTCCGCGGGACGGATCCACTCCGCTTTTTGCGCGGCGGCCCCGATCCGGTCTGGTTTTTCCGCGGCGGCCCGTTCCGCGGGCTGGATCCGGTCCGGTTTTTGCGCGGCGGCCCCGATCCGCTCCGGTTTTTGCGCGGCGGCCCGTTCCGCGGGCCGGATCCGGTCCGGTTTTTGCGCGGCGGGCCCGATCCGCTCCGGTTTTTGCGCGGCGGCCCGTTCCGCGGGCCGGATCCGCTCCGGTTTTTGCGCGGCGGCCCCGATCCTCTCTGGTTTTTGCGCCGCGGCCCGTTCCGCGGGCCGGATCCGCTCCGGTTTTTGCGCGGCGGCCCCGATCCGCTCCGGTTTTTGCGCGGCGGCCCGTTCCGCGGGCCGGATCCGCTCCGGTTTTTGCGCGGCGGCCCCGATACGGTCCGGTTTTTGCGCGGCGGCCCGTTCCGCGGGCCGGATCCGCTCCGGTTTTTGCGCGGCGGCCCCGATCCGCTCCGGTTTTTGTGCGGCAGCCCGTTCCGCGGGCCGGAGCCGGTCCGGTTTTTTGCACGGTGGCCCCGATCCGCTCCGGTTTTTGCGCGGCGGCCCGTTCCGTGGGCCGCATCCGCTCCGGTTTTTGCGCGGCGGCCCGTTCCGCGGGCCGGATCCGGTCCGGTTTTTGCGCGGTGGCCCCGATCCGGTCTGATTTTTGCGCGGCAGCCCGTTCTGCGGGCCGGATCCGCTCCGTTTTTTGCGCGGCGGCCCCTATCCGGTCCGATTTTTGCGCGGCGGCCCGTTCCGCGGACCGGATCCGCTCCGGTTTTTGCGCGGCGGCCCCGAGCCGGTCCGGTTTTTGCGCGGCAGCCCGTTCCGCGGGCCGGATCCGCTCCGTTTTTTGCGCGGCGGCCGCTCTCCGCTCCGTTTTTTGCGCGGCGGCCTGTTCTGCGGGCCGGATCCTGTCCGGTTTTTGCGCGGCGGCCCCGATCCGCTCCGGTTTTTGTGCGGCAGCCCGTTCCGCGGGCCGGAGCCGCTCCGGTTTTTGCACGGCGGCCCCGATCCGCTCCGGTTTTTGCGCCGCGGCCCGTTCCGTGGGCCGCATCTGCTCCGGTTTTTGCGCGGCGGCCCCGATCCGCTCCGGTTTTTGCGCGTCGGCCCGTTCCGCGGGCCGGATCCGGTCCGGTTTTTGCGCGGCGGCCCCGAGCCGGTCCGGTTTTTGCGCGGCGGCCTGTTCCGCGGGCCGGATCCGCTCCGGTTTTTGCGCGGCGGCCCCGATCCGGTCCGATTTTTCCGCGGCGGCCCGTTCCGCGGGCCGGATCCGGTCCGGTTTTTGCGCGGCGGCCCCGATCCGCTCCGGTTTTTGTGCCGCGGCCCGTTCCGGGGGCCGGATCCGCTCCGGTTTTTGCGCGGTGGCTCCGATCCGCTCCGGTTTTTGCGCGGTGGCCCGTTCCGCGGGCCGCATCCAGTCCGGTTTTTGCGCGGCGGCCCCGATCCGCTCCGGTTTTTGCGCCGCGGCCCGTTCTGCGGGCCGGATCCGCTCCGGTTTTTGCGCGGCGGCCCCGATCCTGTCCGGTATTTGCGCGGCGGCCCGTTCCGCGGGCCGGATCCGCTCCGCTTTTTGCGCGGCGGGCCCGATTCGCTCCGGTTTTTGCGCGGTGGCCCGTTCCGCGGGCCGGATCCGCTCCGGTTTTTGCGCGGCGGCCCCGATCCGCTCCGGTTTTTGTGCGGCAGCCCGTTCTGCGGGCCGGATCCGCTCCGGTTTTTGCGCGGCGGCCCCGATCCGCTCCGGTTTTTGCGCGGCGGCCCGTTCCGCGGGCCGCATCCGCTCCGGTTTTTGCGCGGCGGCACCGAGCCGGTCCGGTTTTTGCGCCGCGGCCCGTTCCGCGGGACGGATCCGCTCCGCTTTTTGCGCGGCGGCCCCGATCCGGTCTGGTTTTTTCCGCGGCGGCCCGTTCCGCGGGCTGGATCCGGTCCGGTTTTTGCGCGGCGGCCCCGATCCTCTCCGGTTTTTGCGCGGCGGCCCGTTCCGCGGGCCGGATCCGATCCAGTTTTTGCGCGGTGGCCCGTTCCGCGGGCCGGATCCGCTCCGCTTTTTGCGCGGCGGCCCCGATCCGCTCCGGTTTTTGCGCGGTGGCCCGTTCCGCGGGCCGGATGCGCTCCGCTTTTTGCGCGGCGGCCCCGAGCCGGTCCGGTCTTTGCGCGGCGGCCTGTTCCGCGGGCCGGATCTGCTCCGGTTTTTGCGCGGCGGCCCCAATCCTGTCCGGTTTTTCTGTGTCACTGCATTCTGGGGGTGATGTTTTTCAGCGCTGGCCATTCCAGGTCCGCTTTTACGCCTAATTCATGGCAAGTGTGAACACTTAAAGTTATTTCCAGGTGTCTGCATTCATCGCCCTACAGCACTTTGCCTCGTCGAAAGCTTACTCTTTTACGTGTTTTATCATTATCAGACTTTCCTGACTGGATCTTCCTAAGGATTACAGAGACGACCGGAAGTGCTCGGCTGTAGCCATATTAAGAGTTCCACTGACTCATGTATGTGTCTGTCCGGGTGACACTGTCTTTCCAAATACCGGAAGTACCTTGTAGGATCCTTTTAAGTGCTTCATCGACTCCGGAAAAGCCCGGTAGGACACCATTAGCTGTTGCCTACGTGAAATAATGTCGCGAACGCGACTAAATTCTGCGCAGATGACTGCAGATACCCTGCAGGAAGGCATTAATTTCTGCACAACGTAGTAGAAGAGCGTATCCAAATGACAGCAAGTGTTGACTTACAACGGGAAGATCCCGGCGGGATGACATTAGTTGTCGCATTGACTACTGGAAATGCCAGGCCGGGCCCTTTTACTTGTTTTGCCGCCTAACAAAAGTGCCTGGTAGGATCCCGTTAAATGTTTCTGCGGCGAACAGATGTGCCTGGCCGAACCCCATTAAGTGTTGCACCGACACAGGCGGGTTAACGCATAACCTACCATGTTTGCTCCCACAACTAAGTGGCCATGCCATGACACATTGCCGGGACTCTCCGTCCTCCAGGGACACACGAGCACACACAGGTTGGATCTCTGAACCTGCATAGCGTCCCACTAAGCAAAACCTTCTTATTCCGGGCTACTGCATTTTTCTGTTATATTACTGCCCCATAGGCCAGATTTTACCCACAGCAAAAGGCAATGTCCAAAGTTGTAACTGGGTCTCTGCGACATCTGGTGGAGCAAGCGCATGCAAATAATACTTGTGCTTTGCTCCTTGCTCTATGCTAAAGGCGCCTCTTCTAGGGTAAGAGTATTTTTTGCAATAAACACTCAGAACATGGAGCTGCAGAAAAGAAATGGAGGAGAGAAGGGGAAAGAAGCATCTGAACGGCTAAATTGTGCCAGCAGCGCTGAGAGCCAGAGTCACGGTGAGTCCTGGGCCACTGGGGCCCCATTGCCTCTCTTGTGCGTCCTGGGCCCTCCCTGTCTCTCCCCTGGCCCCCTCTCTTTCCCAGCACCTTCTTTCTCCATCTAGCTCTGAGTGGCTGCATGCCTCCCTGTCTTTTCAGTCCTCCTTCTCTCTGTCCTGTGGCTACTTTTTTTTTCTCTGCCTCTCTGCCTGGCTCTGGCTCTGTTTTTTTGTATTCCTCCTGCTCTGTCCTGTAGCCTGTCGGTATTTTGTCTTTCTCTGGCTCTCTTGGTGTGACTCCCTGTGTTACTGAAAAACGTGGTAAAATTGGAAACAACTCTGTAACTCCAATTTAGTATTAAAGAGCAGGCATTCTTTATTCACGGCGCCAGATGCACGGGGGATCGCTCCTCCTAACGTGCGTACCTCACGCACCTTTCCCCTACAATTTATAGCTCAAAATTTTACGTAGTCAGACATATTCATTATTGTCCTGTCTACTGATTGGTACAAACTTGCTCTTTCCTTATGTAAATTACTGCGCAGGCTCGGTTGTCCTCTTCTGAGTAGGTGGTGTTACTTGAGTCGGTGGTGGTCCGTGAGTCGGTGGTCGCGATCTTCCCCCTGCCGGAATTACCTTTTGCCGTCTTGGCTCTTAATCTTGCCAGTCTTGGCTAGTTTTCTCAGTGCGCTACACGAAACCGCGTTTTGTCATCCTTTTCTGACAGAAGCACTTTGCCTATTGGTCTGTTCACATTAATGATTACCTAGGGACTAAAATGCAGATCAACAGATACACTGATTCGTACGCTCCATGTTCCCATAGTGTAACAACGTCTCTGGTTGATTGATTTCATCGCTTTGGTTACACTTGTTCCTGTTGTCCTGTTTCTTCTTTTTTGGCTTTGTGTGATCCTGTTTTTCTCTGCCTCTCGCTTTTCCCAGCTCCCGTCCCTCACTTTTAATGCCCGTTATCCTTCACCAACTCACTCTTCCTTGGTTCCCGTCCCCGTTTCTGAATTCCTCCTGCTTTGCCACGTAGCCCGTGACATTTTCTTAATCTCTCTGTCTGCCTCAACGCTCCCCTCGCGCTTTTTATTCGTCTTCTCTGCTCTGTACCCTGCTACTGTTCTTGCCTTTCTGAGTTCTTCTCTGTCCAGCTCCCTTTCCCTATTCTTGAATTCCTGCTCTTCCTGCACCCACCGCTGTTCCCTGTGATCTCCATCTCTCTGTCCAGCTCCCTGTCCCTAGGTTTTAATTCCTGCCTCTGCCCACTGTAGCCTATCTAGATTTCTCTCGGCCCCTCTCTGTCCGGCTCTCTCTGTGTTCTAATTCCACGTAGACCCGTCCCTATTTAGAATTGTTTTTCTTTTCTTTCTGTACGCATTGCAATTCCTTTTGCTCTCCATCTCCCTTTTGGTGTATTTTCTTTTTCCTCTGGCTCCCTGTCCCTAAATGTTAATTCCCTCCCTGCTCATGCTCTGTACCACGTAGCCCCGTGGTTCGTTTTGTGGTGTTCCCTTCCCTGCCCCTTCCCTCCATCGTGGCTGTCTCGGCTACCTGCCCCTGTGGCTTATTCTTCCCTCTCTGCCCTGTTCTTGTCGCTTTTCTTGTCTTTCTCCATCTTGCTTTGTCAGCTTTCTTCCCCTATTCTTCATTCCTCCTTCGCTGTTGTGCTACCTGCCCCAGGTTCTTTGTGTGTTTCCAGTATGATCCACATCGTTCTTTCTTGGTCTCTGTCCTGCTCTTCCCTCTTTCTGCTGCCTCTCTTCCCCTCTCTGCTGCTTTTATCTCCACCTCTGACAGGCTCCCTGTCTGTGTTCTAATTCCAAGTTCTCTGTCACGTAGACCCGTGCTGTTTGTTTGTCCTCATCTCTCTGTCCAGCTCCTTGCTGCTATGATTTATTGCCCAATTTCCTCCCTCTCTGTCTTGCTAGCCCATTGCTGTTGGTTTGTTTCCACTTGTTTCTTCGTTTGTCTCTGTCTCCCTCCCAGTGCCTGATCTTTAATTCCTCCTTCCCCCTAGGCCGCTGTTCCTTTTTTCCATACTACATTGTGTTCTCTTTGGCCTCTTTCTCATTCCTCGGTTCCCTCCTCGCTGCCCTGTGGACCGTCCCCATTTTATTGTTGCCTCTCTCTCCCTCTCTCTGGCTTCTTGCCCCTGTTTTTTAAATTCCTCCCTCTCTTCCCTGGTGGCCGTGTGATCTTTAGCCTTTCTCCGTCTCTTCCTGCCCAGCTCTCTGTGTCTATTCGTTAATTCTTCCCTCTCTGCCCTGTAGCCTGTAGCTTCTGTCCTTTCTGGCTTCCCCATGTCCCTATTTTAGAATTGGGTCTCTCTTCTTTCTGTACGCATTGCGATTCCTTTTGCTCTCCATCTCCCTTTTGGTGTATTTTCTTTTTCCTCTGGCTCCCTGTCCCTAATTGTTAATTCTCTCCCTGCTCATGCTCTGTACCACGTTGCCCCATGGTTCGTTCTGTGGTGTTCCCTTCCCGGCCCCTTCCCTCCGCCGTTGCCTGTCTCGGTTCCCTGTCCCTGTGGCTTCTTTCTTCCCTCACTGCCCTGTTCTTTTCGCTTTTCTTGTCTTTCTCCATCTTGCTCTGTCAGCTTTCTGCCCCTAGTCTTCATTCCTCCCTCGCTGTCGTGCTGCCTGCCCCAGGTTCTTTGTGTGTTTCCAGCCTGCTCCACATCGTTCTTTCTTGGTCTCTGTCCTGCTCTTCCCTCTTTCTGCTGCCTCTCTTCCCCTCTCTCTGCTGCTTTTATCTCCACCTCTGACAGGCTCCCTCTCTGTGTTCTAATTCCACGTTCTCTGTCACGTAGACCCGTGCTGTTTGTTTGTCCTCATCTCTCTCTGTCCAGCTCCTTGCTGCTATGATTTATTGCCCAATTTCCTCCCTCTCTGTCTTGCTAGCCCATTGCTGTTGGTTTTTCTTCGTTTGTCTCTGTCTGCCTCCCAGTGCCTGATCTTTAATTCCTCCTTCCCCATAGGCCGCTGTTCCTTTTTTCCATACTACATTGTGTTCTCTTTGGCATCTTTTCCTTATTCCTCGGTTCCCTCCTCGCTGCCCTGTGGACCGTCCCCATTTTATTGTTGCCTCTCCCTCCCTCTCTCTGGCTTCTTACCCCTGTTTTTTAAATTCCTCCCTCTCTTCCCTGGTGGCCGTGTGATCTTTAGCCTTTCTCCGTCTCTTTCTGCCCAGCTCTCTGTGTCTATTCGTTAATTCTTCCCTCTCTGCCCTGTAGCCTGTAGCTTCTGTCCTTTCTGGCTTCCCCATGTCCCTCTTTTAGAATTGGTTCTCTCTCTTCTTTCTGTACGCATTGCGATTCCTGTTGCTCTCCATCTCCCTTTTGGTGTATTTTCTTTTTCCTCTGGCTCCCTGTCCCTAATTGTTAATTCTCTCCCTGCTCATGCTCTGTACCACGTAGCCCCGTGGTTCGTTTTGTGGTGTTCCCTCCCCGGCCCCTTCCCTCCGTCGTTGCCTGTCTCGGTTCCCTGTCCCTGTGGCTTCTTTCTTCCCTCTCTGCCCTGTTCTTGTCGCTTTTCTTGTCTTTCTCCATCTTGCTCTGTCAGCTTTCTGCCCCTAGTCTTCATTCCTCCCTCGCTGTCGTGCTGCCTGCCTCAGGTTCTTTGTGTGTTTCCAGCCTGCTCCACATCGTTCTTTCTTGGTCTCTGTCCTGCTCTTCCCTCTTTCTGCTGCCTCTCTTCCCCTCTCTGCTGCTTTTATCTCCACCTCTGACAGGCTCCCTCTCTGTGTTCTAATTCCACGTTCTCTGTCACGTAGACCCGTGCTGTTTGTTTGTCCTCATCTCTCTCTGTCCAGCTCCTTGCTGCTATGATTTATTGCCCAATTTCCTCCCTCTCTGTCTTGCTAGCCCATTGCTGTTGGTTTGTTTTCACTTGTTTCTTCGTTTGTCTCTGTCTGCCTCCCAGTGCCTGATCTCTAATTCCTCCTTCCCCATAGGCCGCTGTTCCTTTTTTCCATACTACATTGTGTTCTCTTTGGCCTCTTTCTCATTCCTCGGTTCCCTCCTCGCTGCCCTGTGGACCGTCCCCATTTTATTGTTGCCTCTCCCTCCCTCTCTCTGGCTTCTTGCCCCTGTTTTTTAAATTCCTCCCTCTCTTCCCTGGTGGCCGTGTGATCTTTAGCCTTTCTCCGTCTCTTCCTGCCCAGCTCTCTGTGTCTATTCGTTAATTCTTTCCTCTCTGCCCTGTAGCCTGTAGCTTGTGTCCTTTCTGGCTTCCCCATGTCCCTATTTTAGAATTGGTTCTCTCTCTTCTTTCTGTACGCATTGCGATTCCTTTTGCTCTCCATCTCCCTTTTGGTGTATTTTCTTTTTCCTCTGGCTCCCTGTCCCTAATTGTTAATTCTCTCCCTGCTCATGCTCTGTACCACGTAGCCCCGTGGTTCGTTTTGTGGTGTTCCCTTCCCTCCGTCGTTGCCTGTCTCGGCTCCCTGTCCCTGTGAATTCTTACTTCCCTCTCTGCCCTGTTCTTGTCGCTTTTCTTGTCTTTCTCCATCTTGCTCTGTCAGCTTTCTGCCCCTAGTCTTCATTCCTCCCTCGCTGTCGTGCTGCCTGCCCCAGGTTCTTTGTGTGTTTCCAGCCTGCTCCACATCGTTCTTTCTTGGTCTCTGTCCTGCTCTTCCCTCTTTCTGCTGCCTCTCTTCCCCTCTCTGCTGCTTTTATCTCCACCTCTGACAGGCTCCCTCTCTGTGTTCTAATTCCACGTTCTCTGTCACGTAGACCCGTGCTGTTTGTTTGTCCTCATCTCTCTCTGTCCAGCTCCTTGCTGCTATGATTTATTGCCCAATTTCCTCCCTCTCTGTCTTGCTAGCCCATTGCTGTTGGTTTTTCTTCGTTTGTCTCTGTCTGCCTCCCAGTGCCTGATCTTTAATTCCTCCTTCCCCCTAGGCCGCTGTTCCTTTTTTCCATACTACATTGTGTTCTCTTTGGCATCTTTTCCTTATTCCTCGGTTCCCTCCTCGCTGCCCTGTGGACCGTCCCCATTTTATTGTTGCCTCTCCCTCCCTCTCTCTGGCTTCTTGCCCCTGTTTTTAAATTCCTCCCTCTCTTCCCTGGTGGCCGTGTGATCTTTAGCCTTTCTCCGTCTCTTCCTGCCCAGCTCTCTGTGTCTATTCGTTAATTCTTTCCTCTCTGCCCTGTAGCCTGTAGCTTCTGTCCTTTCTGGCTTCCCCATGTCCCTATTTTAGAATTGGGTCTCTCTTCTTTCTGTACGCATTGCGATTCCTTTTGCTCTCCATCTCCCTTTTGGTGTATTTTCTTTTTCCTCTGGCTCCCTGTCCCTAATTGTTAATTCCCTCCCTGCTCATGCTCTGTACCACGTAGCCCCGTGGTTCGTTTTGTGGTGTTCCCTTCCCGGCCCCTTCCCTCCGCCGTTGCCTGTCTCGGTTCCCTGTCCCTGTGGCTTCTTTCTTCCCTCACTGCCCTGTTCTTTTCGCTTTTCTTGTCTTTCTCCATCTTGCTCTGTCAGCTTTCTGCCCCTAGTCTTCATTCCTCCCTCGCTGTCGTGCTGCCTGCCCCAGGTTCTTTGTGTGTTTCCAGCCTGCTCCACATCGTTCTTTCTTGGTCTCTGTCCTGCTCTTCCCTCTTTCTGCTGCCTCTCTTCCCCTCTCTCTGCTGCTTTTATCTCCACCTCTGACAGGCTCCCTCTCTGTGTTCTAATTCCACGTTCTCTGTCACGTAGACCCGTGCTGTTTGTTTGTCCTCATCTCTCTCTGTCCAGCTCCTTGCTGCTATGATTTATTGCCCAATTTCCTCCCTCTCTGTCTTGCTAGCCCATTGCTGTTGGTTTTTCTTCGTTTGTCTCTGTCTGCCTCCCAGTGCCTGATCTTTAATTCCTCCTTCCCCATAGGCCGCTGTTCCTTTTTTCCATACTACATTGTGTTCTCTTTGGCCTCTTTCTCATTCCTCGGTTCCCTCCTCGCTGCCCTGTGGACCGTCCCCATTTTATTGTTGCCTCTCCCTCCCTCTCTCTGGCTTCTTGCCCCTGTTTTTTAAATTCCTCCCTCTCTTCCCTGGTGGCCGTGTGATCTTTAGCCTTTCTCCGTCTCTTCCTGCCCAGCTCTCTGTGTCTATTCGTTAATTCTTTCCTCTCTGCCCTGTAGCCTGTAGCTTGTGTCCTTTCTGGCTTCCCCATGTCCCTATTTTAGAATTGTTTCTCTCTCTTCTTTCTGTACGCATTGCGATTCCTTTTGCTCTCCATCTCCCTTTTGATGTATTTTCTTTTTCCTCTGGCTCCCTGTCCCTAATTGTTAATTCTCTCCCTGCTCATGCTCTGTACCACGTAGCCCCGTGGTTCGTTTTGTGGTGTTCCCTTCCCTCCGTCGTTGCCTGTCTCGGCTCCCTGTCCCTGTGAATTCTTACTTCCCTCTCTGCCCTGTTCTTGTCGCTTTTCTTGTCTTTCTCCATCTTGCTCTGTCAGCTTTCTGCCCCTAGTCTTCATTCCTCCCTCGCTGTCGTGCTGCCTGCCCCAGGTTCTTTGTGTGTTTCCAGCCTGCTCCACATCGTTCTTTCTTGGTCTCTGTCCTGCTCTTCCCTCTTTCTGCTGCCTCTCTTCCCCTCTCTGCTGCTTTTATCTCCACCTCTGACAGGCTCCCTCTCTGTGTTCTAATTCCACGTTCTCTGTCACGTAGACCCGTGCTGTTTGTTTGTCCTCATCTCTCTCTGTCCAGCTCCTTGCTGCTATGATTTATTGCCCAATTTCCTCCCTCTCTGTCTTGCTAGCCCATTGCTGTTGGTTTTTCTTCGTTTGTCTCTGTCTGCCTCCCAGTGCCTGATCTTTAATTCCTCCTTCCCCATAGGCCGCTGTTCCTTTTTTCCATACTACATTGTGTTCTCTTTGGCATCTTTTCCTTATTCCTCGGTTCCCTCCTCGCTGCCCTGTGGACCGTCCCCATTTTATTGTTGCCTCTCCCTCCCTCTCTCTGGCTTCTTACCCCTGTTTTTTTAAATTCCTCCCTCTCTTCCCTGGTGGCCGTGTGATCTTTAGCCTTTCTCCGTCTCTTTCTGCCCAGCTCTCTGTGTCTATTCGTTAATTCTTTCCTCTCTGCCCTGTAGCCTGTAGCTTCTGTCCTTTCTGGCTTCCCCATGTCCCTATTTTAGAATTGGGTCTCTCTTCTTTCTGTACGCATTGCGATTCCTTTTGCTCTCCATCTCCCTTTTGGTGTATTTTCTTTTTCCTCTGGCTCCCTGTCCCTAATTGTTAATTCTCTCCCTGCTCATGCTCTGTACCACGTTGCCCCATGGTTCGTTTTGTGGTGTTCCCTTCCCGGCCCCTTCCCTCCGCCGTTGCCTGTCTCGGTTCCCTGTCCCTGTGGCTTCTTTCTTCCCTCACTGCCCTGTTCTTTTCGCTTTTCTTGTCTTTCTCCATCTTGCTCTGTCAGCTTTCTGCCCCTAGTCTTCATTCCTCCCTCGCTGTCGTGCTGCCTGCCCCAGGTTCTTTGTGTGTTTCCAGCCTGCTCCACATCGTTCTTTCTTGGTCTCTGTCCTGCTCTTCCCTCTTTCTGCTGCCTCTCTTCCCCTCTCTCTGCTGCTTTTATCTCCACCTCTGACAGGCTCCCTCTCTGTGTTCTAATTCCACGTTCTCTGTCACGTAGACCCGTGCTGTTTGTTTGTCCTCATCTCTCTCTGTCCAGCTCCTTGCTGCTATGATTTATTGCCCAATTTCCTCCCTCTCTGTCTTGCTAGCCCATTGCTGTTGGTTTTTCTTCGTTTGTCTCTGTCTGCCTCCCAGTGCCTGATCTTTAATTCCTCCTTCCCCATAGGCCGCTGTTCCTTTTTTCCATACTACATTGTGTTCTCTTTGGCCTCTTTCTCATTCCTCGGTTCCCTCCTCGCTGCCCTGTGGACCGTCCCCATTTTATTGTTGCCTCTCCCTCCCTCTCTCTGGCTTCTTGCCCCTGTTTTTTAAATTCCTCCCTCTCTTCCCTGGTGGCCGTGTGATCTTTAGCCTTTCTCCGTCTCTTCCTGCCCAGCTCTCTGTGTCTATTCGTTAATTCTTTCCTCTCTGCCCTGTAGCCTGTAGCTTGTGTCCTTTCTGGCTTCCCCATGTCCCTATTTTAGAATTGTTTCTCTCTCTTCTTTCTGTACGCATTGCGATTCCTTTTGCTCTCCATCTCCCTTTTGGTGTATTTTCTTTTTCCTCTGGCTCCCTGTCCCTAATTGTTAATTCTCTCCCTGCTCATGCTCTGTACCACGTAGCCCCGTGGTTCGTTTTGTGGTGTTCCCTTCCCTCCGTCGTTGCCTGTCTCGGCTCCCTGTCCCTGTGAATTCTTACTTCCCTCTCTGCCCTGTTCTTGTCGCTTTTCTTGTCTTTCTCCATCTTGCTCTGTCAGCTTTCTGCCCCTAGTCTTCATTCCTCCCTCGCTGTCGTGCTGCCTGCCCCAGGTTCTTTGTGTGTTTCCAGCCTGCTCCACATCGTTCTTTCTTGGTCTCTGTCCTGCTCTTCCCTCTTTCTGCTGCCTCTCTTCCCCTCTCTCTGCTGCTTTTATCTCCACCTCTGACAGGCTCCCTCTCTGTGTTCTAATTCCACGTTCTCTGTCACGTAGACCCGTGCTGTTTGTTTGTCCTCATCTCTCTCTGTCCAGCTCCTTGCTGCTATGATTTATTGCCCAATTTCCTCCCTCTCTGTCTTGCTAGCCCATTGCTGTTGGTTTTTCTTCGTTTGTCTCTGTCTGCCTCCCAGTGCCTGATCTTTAATTCCTCCTTCCCCATAGGCCGCTGTTCCTTTTTTCCATACTACATTGTGTTCTCTTTGGCATCTTTTCCTTATTCCTCGGTTCCCTCCTCGCTGCCCTGTGGACCGTCCCCATTTTATTGTTGCCTCTCCCTCCCTCTCTCTGGCTTCTTACCCCTGTTTTTTTAAATTCCTCCCTCTCTTCCCTGGTGGCCGTGTGATCTTTAGCCTTTCTCCGTCTCTTTCTGCCCAGCTCTCTGTGTCTATTCGTTAATTCTTCCCTCTCTGCCCTGTAGCCTGTAGCTTCTGTCCTTTCTGGCTTCCCCATGTCCCTCTTTTAGAATTGGTTCTCTCTTCTTTCTGTACGCATTGCGATTCCTTTTGCTCTCCATCTCCCTTTTGGTGTATTTTCTTTTTCCTCTGGCTCCCTGTCCCTAATTGTTAATTCTCTCCCTGCTCATGCTCTGTACCACGTTGCCCCGTGGTTTGTTTTGTGGTGTTCCCTCCCCGGCCCCTTCTCTCCGTCGTTGCCTGTCTCGGTTCCCTGTCCCTGTGGCTTCTTTCTTCCCTCTCTGCCCTGTTCTTGTCGCTTTTCTTGTCTTTCTCCATCTTGCTCTGTCAGCTTTCTGCCCCAGTCTCATTCCTCCCTCGCTGTCGTGCTGCCTGCCCCAGGTTCTTTGTGTGTTTCCAGCCTGCTCCACATCGTTCTTTCTTGGTCTCTGTCCTGCTCTTCCCTCTTTCTGCTGCCTCTCTTCCCCTCTCTGCTGCTTTTATCTCCACCTCTGACAGGCTCCCTCTCTGTGTTCTAATTCCACGTTCTCTGTCACGTAGACCCGTGCTGTTTGTTTGTCCTCATCTCTCTCTGTCCAGCTCCTTGCTGCTATGATTTATTGCCCAATTTCCTCCCTCTCTGTCTTGCTAGCCCATTGCTGTTGGTTTGTTTTCACTTGTTTCTTCGTTTGTCTCTGTCTGCCTCCCAGTGCCTGATCTTTAATTCCTCCTTCCCCCTAGGCCGCTGTTCCTTTTTTCCATACTACATTGTGTTCTCTTTGGCCTCTTTCTCATTCCTCGGTTCCCTCCTCGCTGCCCTGTGGACCGTCCCCATTTTATTGTTGCCTCTCCCTCCCTCTCTCTGGCTTCTTGCCCCTGTTTTTTAAATTCCTCCCTCTCTTCCCTGGTGGCCGTGTGATCTTTAGCCTTTCTCCGTCTCTTCCTGCCCAGCTCTCTGTGTCTATTCGTTAATTCTTTCCTCTCTGCCCTGTAGCCTGTAGCTTGTGTCCTTTCTGGCTTCCCCATGTCCCTATTTTAGAATTGTTTCTCTCTCTTCTTTCTGTACGCATTGCGATTCCTTTTGCTCTCCATCTCCCTTTTGGTGTATTTTCTTTTTCCTCTGGCTCCCTGTCCCTAATTGTTAATTCTCTCCCTGCTCATGCTCTGTACCACGTAGCCCCGTCGTTCGTTTTGGGTTGTTCCCTTCCCTCCGCCGTTGCCTGTCTCGGTTCCCTGTCCCTGTGGCTTCTTTCTTCCCTCTCTGCCCTGTTCTTGTCGCTTTTCTTGTCTTTCTCCATCTTGCTCTGTCAGCTTTCTGCCCCTAGTCTTCATTCCTCCCTCGCTGTCGTGCTGCCTGCCTCAGGTTCTTTGTGTGTTTCCAGCCTGCTCCACATCGTTCTTTCTTGGTCTCTGTCCTGCTCTTCCCTCTTTCTGCTGCCTCTCTTCCCCTCTCTGCTGCTTTTATCTCCACCTCTGACAGGCTCCCTCTCTGTGTTCTAATTCCACGTTCTCTGTCACGTAGACCCGTGCTGTTTGTTTGTCCTCATCTCTCTCTGTCCAGCTCCTTGCTGCTATGATTTATTGCCCAATTTCCTCCCTCTCTGTCTTGCTAGCCCATTGCTGTTGGTTTTTCTTCGTTTGTCTCTGTCTGCCTCCCAGTGCCTGATCTTTAATTCCTCCTTCCCCCTAGGCCGCTGTTCCTTTTTTCCATACTACATTGTGTTCTCTTTGGCATCTTTTCCTTATTCCTCGGTTCCCTCCTCGCTGCCCTGTGGCCCGTCCCCATTTTATTGTTGCCTCTCCCTCCCTCTCTCTGGCTTCTTACCCCTGTTTTTTAAATTCCTCCCTCTCTTCCCTGGTGGCCGTGTGATCTTTAGCCTTTCTCCGTCTCTTTCTGCCCAGCTCTCTGTGTCTATTCGTTAATTCTTCCCTCTCTGCCCTGTAGCCTGTAGCTTCTGTCCTTTCTGGCTTCCCCATGTCCCTATTTTAGAATTGGTTCTCTCTCTTCTTTCTGTACGCATTGCGATTCCTGTTGCTCTCCATCTCCCTTTTGGTGTATTTTCTTTTTCCTCTGGCTCCCTGTCCCTAATTGTTAATTCCCTCCCTGCTCATGCTCTGTACCACGTAGCCCCGTCGTTCGTTTTGTGGTGTTCCCTTCCCGGCCCCTTCCCTCTGTCGTTGGCTGTCTCGGTTCCCTGTCCCTGTGGCTTCTTTCTTCCCTCTCTGCCCTGTTCTTGTCGCTTTTCTTGTCTTTCTCCATCTTGCTCTGTCAGCTTTCTGCCCCTAGTCTTCATTCCTCCCTCGCTGTCGTGCTGCCTGCCCCAGGTTCTTTGTGTGTTTCCAGCCTGCTCCACATCGTTCTTTCTTGGTCTCTGTCCTGCTCTTCCCTCTTTCTGCTGCCTCTCTTCCCCTCTCTGCTGCTTTTATCTCCACCTCTGACAGGCTCCCTCTCTGTGTTCTAATTCCACGGTCTCTGTCACGTAGACCCGTGCTGTTTGTTTGTCCTCATCTCTCTCTGTCCAGCTCCTTGCTGCTATGATTTATTGCCCAATTTCCTCCCTCTCTGTCTTGCTAGCCCATTGCTGTTGGTTTTTCTTCGTTTGTCTCTGTCTGCCTCCCAGTGCCTGATCTTTAATTCCTCCTTCCCCATAGGCCGCTGTTCCTTTTTTCCATACTACATTGTGTTCTCTTTGGCATCTTTTCCTTATTCCTCGGTTCCCTCCTCGCTGCCCTGTGGACCGTCCCCATTTTATTGTTGCCTCTCCCTCCCTCTCTCTGGCTTCTTACCCCTGTTTTTTAAATTCCTCCCTCTCTTCCCTGGTGGCCGTGTGATCTTTAGCCTTTCTCCGTCTCTTTCTGCCCAGCTCTCTGTGTCTATTCGTTAATTCTTCCCTCTCTGCCCTGTAGCCTGTAGCTTTTGTCCTTTCTGGCTTCCCCATGTCCCTATTTTAGAATTGGTTCTCTCTTCTTTCTGTACGCATTGCGATTCCTTTTGCTCTCCATCTCCCTTTTGGTGTATTTTCTTTTTCCTCTGGCTCCCTGTCCCTAATTGTTAATTCTCTCCCTGCTCATGCTCTGTACCACGTTGCCCCGTCGTTCGTTTTGTGGTGTTCCCTTCCCGGCCCCTTCCCTCCGCCGTTGCCTGTCTCGGTTCCCTGTCCCTGTGGCTTCTTTCTTCCCTCTCTGCCCTGTTCTTGTCGCTTTTCTTGTCTTTCTCCATCTTGCTCTGTCAGCTTTCTGCCCCTAGTCTTCATTCCTCCCTCGCTGTCGTGCTGCCTGCCCCAGGTTCTTTGTGTGTTTCCAGCCTGCTCCACATCGTTCTTTCTTGGTCTCTGTCCTGCTCTTCCCACTTTCTGCTGCCTCTCTTCCCCTCTCTCTGCTGCTTTTATCTCCGCCTCAGTCAGGCTCCCTGTCCTTCTCTGGCTGGCCTGTTCCCTGCCTCGTGCCTTCTCACTACATGCACACACACCCCCCACCCCGTCCAGCCGCATGCCGCTTTTCTCTTCTCTCTTCCTACTGTCCTGTGCCCTGCTCCTCACCTTTGGTGGCCTCCCCCTCTGCCCAGCAGCCCGTCGCTCCAGGAGCCAGGCAATGGACGGTCCGCTCCCTGCCAAACGAGGACAAGCGTGTGCCGTGGTTTAGCCCCAGCTGGCAACTCTGCACCAGGGAGCTGCTTGCTCACTCCACCCTCAGTGGGCTGGGGGAGAGAGCTGGAAGGGTAAAAGTGAGAAAAATCATGGGTGTTTAATAGGTAGAGCAACAGCTGTGCGTGAAAGCAAAGCAAGGAATTAATTCACTCCTCCTTTTCGGTGGGCAGGTGTTGAGCCTTCTCTGGGAAAGCAGGGCTCTGTCAAGTGTAATGGTTACTTAGGGAGTGAAATGCCGTAGCCCCTAAGGACTCCCCCTTCTTCCCCAGCTGCATGTACTCAGCGTGATGTCAAATGGTATTGAATATCCCTTTGGTCAGTTAGCTGGGAAAGCTTTCCCAGCTGTGTCCTCTCCCAGCTTACTTGCTGGTGGGGCACTGAGAGAACCAGAAGAGGCTCTGACTGTGGAAGCAGTGCTCAGCACATCTCTACATTGTTAACGCTGTTTTGAACATAAATCCAAAACTTATCCTTTCCTAGCTACTATGGAGAAAATGAGCACTATCCTAGCCAAAACCAGCTCCGTGCGGCTCTGGCAATGGCGGCCGAGGTGGCCTGGGGGCAGGGGGAGCTTTGGGGACCCTGAGCCACGAATCGCTCCTGGGACTTGTTACATGCGCGCTGCCTGCACAAACACCTGCCCTCTCCTTTGCCCTCGGGGCTGCGTTTGCGCTCCCTTTGCGTGGGGCAAGGGGCTGTGATGGAGCCCGGGGAGGAGGTGGTGCACTGTGGGGGTGAGGGGAGGGGGCCCCCCGTTGCTGCTGCGCCTCAGCTGTGGGCGGGGTCTGCCTGGAGGAGCCCCAGGTGCGGGCAGTGGGGCTGCCGGTGCCGGCTCCTACCTGGAAAAGGGGTGGTGCCCTGCTCCGGGGGGCCAGTGCGAGCCGAGGGCGGGACGGGGCGGAGCTGTGGCCGAGCGTCAGCGGGCTGCGACTGTAGCGACGGAGGAGGTGAGCGGGAGCTGGGTGGTGGACGGCTGGGTCCTGGGTGAAGCCCCGAGGAGGGCTGCGGCGGGGCAGCGCCGGGTCGGAGCGGGCGGTGGGGAGAGCGAGGCTGTGCTGAGGGCTCGGTGGGGCTTCCGGGTGGATCGGCGGGAAGAACGGTGCCCCGCAGGGTGAGAGAGCGGGGAGGGCGGGCTCGCGGCGTGCCGGGAGCTGTAGTCCTTGTGGCGCGCGGCCGCCGGCCCTGTCACGTGGTTCGCCGGGGCGCGGCGGGAGGCGCGGTGTTCCGGCGCTCGGGTGCCGGGCGGCCGTGCCGCGTACGGACCGCGAGGTGTATTTTTGGGGTTGGATTCGTGTTGATTTCTGGGGGCTTCCAGGTGCGGCCGCTCCCCGAGAAGCGGTGAGTTCCCCGAGAGCTGACAGAAGGGAGGAGGATGATGCTCTTTTCCCCTGCCCAGGACGCCTAAGATGGCCGCCTCCCCGGCTCACCGGAGCTCCCCCTCAGCCTCCCCTGGCCCGCCTTGCCCGCGCGCCTGCCCCCCCCCCCCTCGCCCCGCGCGCTTGCCCCCCCTCCCTCGCCCCGCGCGCCTGCCCCCCCCACCCCCTCCCCCGCGCGCCTGGCCCCCCCACCCCCTCCCCCGCGCGCCTGCCCCCCCTCCGGCGCCTGCCCCCCCCCGTCGCCCCTCGCGCCTGCCCCCCCTCCGGCGCCTGCCCCCCCCACCCCGTCGCCCCGCGCGCCTGCCCCCCCTCCGGCGCCTGCCCCCCCCCGTCGCCCCTCGCGCCTGCCCCCCCTCCGGCGCCTGCCCCCCCCACCCCGTCGCCCCGCGCGCCTGCCCCCCCTCCGGCGCCTGCCCCCCCCCACCCCCTCGCCCCGCGCGCCTGCCCCCCCTCCGGCGCCTGCCCCCCCCCACCCCCTCGCCCCGCGCGCCTGCCCCCTCCCCCGCGCGCCTGCCCCCCCTCCGGCGCCTGCCCCCCCCCCACCCCCTCGCCCCGCGCGCCTGCCCCCCCTCCGGCGCCTGCCCCCCCCCACCCCCTCGCCCCGCGCGCCTGCCCCCCCTCCGGCGCCTGCCCCCCCCCCACCCCCTCGCCCCGCGCGCCTGCCCCCCCTCCGGCGCCTGCCCCCCCCCACCCCCTCGCCCTGCGCGCTTGGCCCCCCTCCGGCGCCTGCCCCCCCCCCACCCCCTCGCCCCGCGCGCCTGCCCCCCCTCCGGCGCCTGCCCCCCTCGCCCCGCGCGCCTGCCCCCCTTCCGGCGCCTGCCCCCCCCCCCACCCCCTCACCCCGCGCGCCTGCCCCCCCTCCGGCGCCTGCCCCCCCTCCGGCGCCTGCCCCCCCCCCCTCGCCCCGCGCGCCTGCCCCCCCTCCGGCGCCTGCCCCCCCCTCCGGCGCCTGCCCCCCCCCCCCCGCGCGCCTGCCCCCCCTCCGGCGCCTGCCCCTTCCCCCCCTCCCCGCGCGCCTGCCCCCCCCCCCCCGCCCTCGCCCCACGCGCCTGCCCGCAGCCCCGGCACCTCTCCTGAAGCGTGCTGCGTAGGCCTAGGCCGTCCCCAGGCCCTGTCGTGAAGGCAGCGAGCCGGCCCTCAAGCGCACTGGATTCCCCCTCGGCGCAGGGGCCCTTAGCACTAGCGCAGGGAAGGAGCGGGGGGTCCAGAAGCCCCTGCGCAAGGAGAGGCTTTGGCCAGGGTCGATCGACGGTAATGATGGTCGCTCTTTCTTCTTTCCCTCTCCCAGAGACCTTGCTGCGGACGTGGTTGTCTGTCCTTCCCCCGGGGATGCCGTTGACTGTGGCCGTCTCAGGCTCGCGTGGCTTCTCTCTGCCCGGCCTCACCGTCCTTGCAGCGCGGGGGCGAAAAGGGACACACAGAGCCCTTCCCGGCTGTGGACAGGAGCTGCCTCGGCTGAAGCTGGAGACACCAACGAAAGGTAAAGAAGAAGAAATTGAAGGCGCTCTGGCTGACAGCTGCCTTCCTGCCGCAGGCAAGAGAGAGCCTGTCCCTGCAGGTGAGGGAGGAAGGATCCCCCTTCATAGTCCGCAGCGGGCCAGGCCACCGACGTGCACCGCAGGGTCTGTACGCGTAACCGGGAGTTGGGTACAGGCGTGTAGTGCACGAGCGAGCTAGGCCACGTGCCTAGGAAGCCTCATCTTGTAAGAGCTGTAAGACACCCATGTATTCTCTTTAGGTGGAGGATGGCCTAGAGTCTGGAGCTGCAGAAGAGGCAGGGAGGAGAGAAGGGGAAACAAGCATCTGAACGGCTAAATTGTGCCAGCAGCGCTGAGAGCGAGAGTCACGGTGAGTCCTGGGCCACTGGGGCCCCATTGCCTCTCTTGTGCGTCCTGGGCCCTCCCTGTCTCTCCCCTGGCCCCCTCTCTTTCCTTACCTGCTGCAAAATTTTTTTTTTTGCGCTCCCCCCCCCCCGCACCGTCTTTCTCCATCTCGCTCTGAGTGGCTCCCTGCCTCCCTGTCTTTTCAGTCCTCCCTCTCTCTGTCCTGTAGCCTGTGGCTACTTTTTCTTTCTCTGCCTCTCTCTGCCTGGCTCTGGCTCTGTTTTTTTGTATTCCTCCTGCTCTGTCCTGTAGCCTGTCGGTATTTTGTCTTTCTCTGGCTCTCTTGGTGTGGCTCCCTGTGTTACTGAAAAACGTGGTAAAATTGGAAACAACTCTGTAACTCCAATTTAGTATTAAAGAGCAGGCATTCTTTATTCACGGCGCCAGATGCACGGGGGATCGCTCCTCCTAACGTGCGTACCTCACGCACCTTTCCCCTACAATTTATAGCTCAAAATTTTACGTAGTCAGACATATTCATTATTGTCCTGTCTACTGATTGGTACAAACTTGCTCTTTCCTTATGTAAATTACTGCGCAGGCTCGGTTGTCCTCTTCTGAGTAGGTGGTGTTACTTGAGTCGGTGGTGGTCCGTGAGTCGGTGGTCGCGATCTTCCCCCTGCCGGAATTACCTTTTACCTTCTTGGCTCTTAATCTTGCCAGTCTTGGCTAGTTTTCTCAGTCCGCTACACGAAACCGCGTTTTGTCATCCTTTTCTGACAGAAGCACATTGCCTATTGTTCTGTTCACATTAATGATTACCTAGGGACTAAAATGCAGATCAACAGATACACTGATTCGTACGCTCCATGTTCCCATAGTGTAACAACGTCTCTGGTTGATTGATTTCATCGCTTTGGTTACACTTGTTCCTGTTGTTCTGTTTCTTCTTTTTTGGCTTTGTGTGATCCTGTTTTTCTCTGCCTCTCGCTTTTCCCAGCTCCCCGTCCCTCACTTTTAATGCCCGTTATCCTTCACCAACTCACTCTTCCTTGGTTCCCATCCCCGTTTCTGAATTCCTCCTGCTTTGCCACGTAGCCCGTGACATTTTCTTAATCTCTCTGTCTGCCTCAACGCTCCCCCCGCGCTTTTTATTCGTCTTCTCTGCTCTGTACCCTGCTACTGTTCTTGCCTTTCTGAGTTCTTCTCTGTCCAGCTCCCTTTCCCTGTTCTTGAATTCTTGCTCTTCCTGCACCCACCGCTGTTCCCTGTGATCTCCATCTCTCTCTGTCCAGCTCCCTGTCCCTAGGTTTTAATTCCTGCCTCTGCCCACTGTAGCCTGTCTAGATTTTTCTCTCGGCCCCTCTCTGTCCGGCTCCCTCTCTCTGTGTTCTAATTCCACGTTCTCTGTCACGTAGACCCGTGCTGTTTGTTTGTCCTCATCTCTCTCTGTCCAGCTCCTTGCTGCTATGATTTATTGCCCAATTTCCTCCCTCTCTGTCTTGCTAGCCCATTGCTGTTGGTTTGTTTTCACTTGTTTCTTCGTTTGTCTCTGTCTGCCTCCCAGTGCCTGATCTTTAATTCCTCCTTCCCCCTAGGCCGCTGTTCCTTTTTTCCATACTACATTGTGTTCTCTTTGGCCTCTTTCTCATTCCTCGGTTCCCTCCTCGCTGCCCTGTGGCCCGTCCCCATTTTATTGTTGCCTCTCTCTCCCTCTCTCTGGCTTCTTGCCCCTGTTTTTTAAATTCTTCCCTCTCTTCCCTGGTGGCCGTGTGATCTTTAGCCTTTCTCCGTCTCTTTCTGCCCAGCTCTCTGTGTCTATTCGTTAATTCTTCCCTCTCTGCCCTGTAGCCTGTAGCTTTTGTCCTTTCTGGCTTCCCCATGTCCCTATTTTAGAATTGTTTCTCTCTCTTCTTTCTGTACGCATTGCGATTCCTGTTGCTCTCCATCTCCCTTTTGGTGTATTTTCTTTTTCCTCTGGCTCCCTGTCCCTAATTGTTAATTCCCTCCCTGCTCATGCTCTGTACCACGTAGCCCCGTGGTTCGTTTTGTGGTGTTCCCTCCCCAGCCCCTTCCCTCCGCCGTTGCCTGTCTCGGTTCCCTGTCCCTGTGGCTTCTTTCTTCCCTCTCTGCCCTGTTCTTGTCGCTTTTCTTGTCTTTCTCCATCTTGCTCTGTCAGCTTTCTGCCCCTATTCTTCATTCCTCCCTCGCTGTCGTGCTGCCTGCCCCAGGTTCTTTGTGTGTTTCCAGCCTGCTCCACATCGTTCTTTCTTGGTCTCTGTCCTGCTCTTCCCTCTTTCTGCTGCCTCTCTTCCCCTCTCTGCTGCTTTTATCTCCACCTCTGACAGGCTCCCTCTCTGTGTTCTAATTCCACGTTCTCTGTCACGTAGACACGTGCTGTTTGTTTGTCCTCATCTCTCTCTGTCCAGCTCCTTGCTGCTATGATTTATTGCCCAATTTCCTCCCTCTCTGTCTTGCTAGCCCATTGCTGTTGGTTTTTCTTCGTTTGTCTCTGTCTGCCTCCCAGTGCCTGATCTTTAATTCCTCCTTCCCCATAGGCCGCTGTTCCTTTTTTCCATACTACATTGTGTTCTCTTTGGCATCTTTTCCTTATTCCTCGGTTCCCTCCTCGCTGCCCTGTGGACCGTCCCCATTTTATTGTTGCCTCTCCCTCCCTCTCTCTGGCTTCTTACCCCTGTTTTTTAAATTCCTCCCTCTCTTCCCTGGTGGCCGTGTGATCTTTAGCCTTTCTCCGTCTCTTTCTGCCCAGCTCTCTGTGTCTATTCGTTAATTCTTCCCTCTCTGCCCTGTAGGCTGTAGCTTTTGTCCTTTCTGGCTTCCCCATGTCCCTATTTTAGAATTGGTTCTCTCTTCTTTCTGTACGCATTGCGATTCCTTTTGCTCTCCATCTCCCTTTTGGTGTATTTTCTTTTTCCTCTGGCTCCCTGTCCCTAATTGTTAATTCTCTCCCTGCTCATGCTCTGTACCACGTTGCCCCGTCGTTCGTTTTGTGGTGTTCCCTTCCCGGCCCCTTCCCTCCGCCGTTGCCTGTCTCGGTTCCCTGTCCCTGTGGCTTCTTTCTTCCCTCTCTGCCCTGTTCTTGTCGCTTTTCTTGTCTTTCTCCATCTTGCTCTGTCAGCTTTCTGCCCCTAGTCTTCATTCCTCCCTCGCTGTCGTGCTGCCTGCCCCAGGTTCTTTGTGTGTTTCCAGCCTGCTCCTCATCGTTCTTTCTTGGTCTCTGTCCTGCTCTTCCCTCTTTCTGCTGCCTCTCTTCCCCTCTCTGCTGCTTTTATCTCCACCTCTGACAGGCTCCCTCTCTGTGTTCTAATTCCACGTTCTCTGTCACGTAGACCCGTGCTGTTTGTTTGTCCTCATCTCTCTCTGTCCAGCTCCTTGCTGCTATGATTTATTGCCCAATTTCCTCCCTCTCTGTCTTGCTAGCCCATTGCTGTTGGTTTGTTTTCACTTGTTTCTTCATGTGTCTCTGTCTGCCTCCCAGTGCCTGATCTTTAATTCCTCCTTCCCCCTAGGCCGCTGTTCCTTTTTTCCATACTACATTGTGTTCTCTTTGGCCTCTTTCTCATTCGTCGGTTCCCTCCTCGCTGCCCTGTGGCCCGTCCCCATTTTATTGTTGCCTCTCTCTCCCTCTCTCTGGCTTCTTGCCCCTGTTTTTTAAATTCTTCCCTCTCTTCCCTGGTGGCCGTGTGATCTTTAGCCTTTCTCCGTCTCTTTCTGCCCAGCTCTCTGTGTCTATTCGTTAATTCTTCCCTCTCTGCCCTGTAGCCTGTAGCTTTTGTCCTTTCTGGCTTCCCCATGTCCCTATTTTAGAATTGGTTCTCTCTTCTTTCTGTACGCATTGCGATTCCTTTTGCTCTCCATCTCCCTTTTGGTGTATTTTCTTTTTCCTCTGGCTCCCTGTCCCTAATTGTTAATTCCCTCCCTGCTCATGCTCTGTACCACGTAGCCCCATGGTTTGTTTTGTGGTGTTCCCTCCCCGGCCCCTTCCCTCTGTCGTTGGCTGTCTCGGCTCCCTGTCCCTGTGGCTTCTTTCTTCCCTCTCTGCCCTGTTCTTGTCGCTTTTCTTGTCTTTCTCTATCGCACTCGGTCCAGCTTCCTGCCCCTATTCTTCATTCCTCCCTCGCTGTCGTGCTGCCTGCCCCAGGTTCTTTGTGTGTTTCCAGCCTGCTCCTCATCGTTCTTTCTTGGTCTCTGTCCTGCTCTTCCCTCTTTCTGCTGCCTCTCTTCCCCTCTCTCTGCTGCTTTTATCTCCACCTCTGACAGGCTCCCTCTCTGTGTTCTAATTCCACGTTCTCTGTCACGTAGACCCGTGCTGTTTGTTTGTCCTCATCTCTCTCTGTCCAGCTCCTTGCTGCTATGATTTATTGCCCAATTTCCTCCCTCTCTGTCTTGCTAGCCCATTGCTGTTGGTTTGTTTTCACTTGTTTCTTCGTTTGTCTCTGTCTGCCTCCCAGTGCCTGATCTTTAATTCCTCCTTCCCCCTAGGCCGCTGTTCCTTTTTTCCATACTACATTGTGTTCTCTTTGGCATCTTTTCCTTATTCCTCGGTTCCCTCCTCGCTGCCCTGTGGACCGTCCCCATTTTATTGTTGCCTCTCCCTCCCTCTCTCTGGCTTCTTGCCCCTGTTTTTTAAATTCCTCCCTCTCTTCCCTGGTGGCCGTGAGATCTTTAGCCTTTCTCCGTCTCTTTCTGCCCAGCTCTCTGTGTCTATTCGTTAATTCTTCCCTCTCTGCCCTGTAGCCTGTAGCTTGTGTCCTTTCTGGCTTCCCCATGTCCCTATTTTAGAATTGTTTCTCTCTCTTCTTTCTGTACGCATTGCGATTCCTTTTGCTCTCCATCTCCCTTTTGGTGTATTTTCTTTTTCCTCTGGCTCCCTGTCCCTAATTGTTAATTCTCTCCCTGCTCATGCTCTGTACCACGTAGCCCCGTGGTTCGTTTTGTGGTTTTCCCTCCCCGGCCCCTTCCCTCTGTCGTTGGCTGTCTCGGCTCCCTGTCCCTGTGGCTTCTTTCTTCCCTCTCTGCCCTGTTCTTGTCGCTTTTCTTGTCTTTCTCCATCTTGCTCTGTCAGCTTTCTGCCCCTAGTCTTCATTCCTCCCTCGCTGTTGTGCTGCCTGCCCCAGGTTCTTTGTGTGTTTCCAGCCTGCTCCTCATCGTTCTTTCTTGGTCTCTGTCCTGCTCTTCCCACTTTCTGCTGCCTCTCTTCCCCTCTCTCTGCTGCTTTTATCTCCGCCTCAGTCAGGCTCCCTGTCCTTCTCTGGCTGGCCTGTTCCCTGCCTCGTGCCTTCTCACTACATGCACACACACCCCCCACCCCGTCCAGCCGCATGCCGCTTTTCTCTTCTCTCTTCCTACTGTCCTGTGCCCTGCTCCTCACCTTTGGTGGCCTCCCCCTCTGCCCAGCAGCCCGTCGCTCCAGGAGCCAGGCAATGGACGGTCCGCTCCCTGCCAAACGAGGACAAGCGTGTGCCGTGGTTTAGCCCCAGCTGGCAACTCTGCACCAGGGAGCTGCTTGCTCACTCCACCCTCAGTGGGCTGGGGGAGAGAGCTGGAAGGGTAAAAGTGAGAAAAATCATGGGTGTTTAATAGGTAGAGCAACAGCTGTGCGTGAAAGCAAAGCAAGGAATTAATTCACTCCTCCTTTTCGGTGGGCAGGTGTTGAGCCTTCTCTGGGAAAGCAGGGCTCTGTCAAGTGTAATGGTTACTTAGGGAGTGAAATGCCGTAGCCCCTAAGGACTCCCCCTTCTTCCCCAGCTGCATGTACTCAGCGTGATGTCAAATGGTATTGAATATCCCTTTGGTCAGTTAGCTGGGAAAGCTTTCCCAGCTGTGTCCTCTCCCAGCTTACTTGCTGGTGGGGCACTGAGAGAACCAGAAGAGGCTCTGACTGTGGAAGCAGTGCTCAGCACATCTCTACATTGTTAACGCTGTTTTGAACATAAATCCAAAACTTATCCTTTCCTAGCTACTATGGAGAAAATGAGCACTATCCTAGCCAAAACCAGCTCCGTGCGGCTCTGGCAATGGCGGCCGAGGTGGCCTGGGGGCAGGGGGAGCTTTGGGGACCCTGAGCCACGAATCGCTCCTGGGACTTGTTACATGCGCGCTGCCTGCACAAACACCTGCCCTCTCCTTTGCCCTCGGGGCTGCGTTTGCGCTCCCTTTGCGTGGGGCAAGGGGCTGTGATGGAGCCCGGGGAGGAGGTGGTGCACTGTGGGGGTGAGGGGAGGGGGCCCCCCGTTGCTGCTGCGCCTCAGCTGTGGGCGGGGTCTGGCTGGAGGAGCCCCAGGTGCGGGCAGTGGGGCTGCCGGTGCCGGCTCCTACCTGGAAAAGGGGTGGTGCCCTGCTCCGGGGGGCCAGTGCGAGCCGAGGGCGGGACGGGGCGGAGCTGTGGCCGAGCGTCAGCGGGCTGCGACTGTAGCGACGGAGGAGGTGAGCGGGAGCTGGGTGGTGGACGGCTGGGTCCTGGGTGAAGCCCCGAGGAGGGCTGCGGCGGGGCAGCGCCGGGTCGGAGCGGGCGGTGGGGAGAGCGAGGCTGTGCTGAGGGCTCGGTGGGGCTTCCGGGTGGATCGGCGGGAAGAACGGTGCCCCGCAGGGTGAGAGAGCGGGGAGGGCGGGCTCGCGGCGTGCCGGGAGCTGTAGTCCTTGTGGCGCGCGGCCGCCGGCCCTGTCACGTGGTTCGCCGGGGCGCGGCGGGAGGCGCGGTGTTCCGGCGCTCGGGTGGCGGGCGGCCGTGCCGCGTACGGACCGCGAGGTGTATTTTTGGGGTTGGATTCGTGTTGATTTCTGGGGGCTTCCAGGTGCGGCCGCTCCCCGAGAAGCGGTGAGTTCCCCGAGAGCTGACAGAAGGGAGGAGGATGATGCTCTTTTCCCCTGCCCAGGACGCCTAAGATGGCCGCCTCCCCGGCTCACCGGAGCTCCCCCTCAGCCTCCCCTGGCCCGCCTTGCCCGCGCGCCTGCCCCCCCCCCCTCGCCCCGCGCGCTTGCCCCCCCTCCCTCGCCCCGCGCGCCTGCCCCCCCCACCCCCTCCCCCGCGCGCCTGGCCCCCCCACCCCCTCCCCCGCGCGCCTGCCCCCCCTCCGGCGCCTGCCCCCCCCCCCCGTCGCCCCTCGCGCCTGCCCCCCCTCCGGCGCCTGCCCCCCCCACCCCGTCGCCCCGCGCGCCTGCCCCCCCTCCGGCGCCTGCCCCCCCCCGTCGCCCCTCGCGCCTGCCCCCCCTCCGGCGCCTGCCCCCCCCACCCCGTCGCCCCGCGCGCCTGCCCCCCCTCCGGCGCCTGCCCCCCCCCACCCCCTCGCCCCGCGCGCCTGCCCCCCCTCCGGCGCCTGCCCCCCCCCACCCCCTCGCCCCGCGCGCCTGCCCCCTCCCCCGCGCGCCTGCCCCCCCTCCGGCGCCTGCCCCCCCCCCACCCCCTCGCCCCGCGCGCCTGCCCCCCCTCCGGCGCCTGCCCCCCCCCACCCCCTCGCCCTGCGCGCTTGGCCCCCCTCCGGCGCCTGCCCCCCCCCCACCCCCTCGCCCCGCGCGCCTGCCCCCCCTCCGGCGCCTGCCCCCCTCGCCCCGCGCGCCTGCCCCCCTTCCGGCGCCTGCCCCCCCCCCCACCCCCTCACCCCGCGCGCCTGCCCCCCCTCCGGCGCCTGCCCCCCCCTCCGGCGCCTGCCCCCCCCCCCCCGCGCGCCTGCCCCCCCTCCGGCGCCTGCCCCTTCCCCCCCTCCCCGCGCGCCTGCCCCCCCCCCCCCGCCCTCGCCCCACGCGCCTGCCCGCAGCCCCGGCACCTCTCCTGAAGCGTGCTGCGTAGGCCTAGGCCGTCCCCAGGCCCTGTCGTGAAGGCAGCGAGCCGGCCCTCAAGCGCACTGGATTCCCCCTCGGCGCAGGGGCCCTTAGCACTAGCGCAGGGAAGGAGCGGGGGGTCCAGAAGCCCCTGCGCAAGGAGAGGCTTTGGCCAGGGTCGATCGACGGTAATGATGGTCGCTCTTTCTTCTTTCCCTCTCCCAGAGACCTTGCTGCGGACGTGGTTGTCTGTCCTTCCCCCGGGGATGCCGTTGACTGTGGCCGTCTCAGGCTCGCGTGGCTTCTCTCTGCCCGGCCTCACCGTCCTTGCAGCGCGGGGGCGAAAAGGGACACACAGAGCCCTTCCCGGCTGTGGACAGGAGCTGCCTCGGCTGAAGCTGGAGACACCAACGAAAGGTAAAGAAGAAGAAATTGAAGGCGCTCTGGCTGACAGCTGCCTTCCTGCCGCAGGCAAGAGAGAGCCTGTCCCTGCAGGTGAGGGAGGAAGGATCCCCCTTCATAGTCCGCAGCGGGCCAGGCCACCGACGTGCACCGCAGGGTCTGTACGCGTAACCGGGAGTTGGGTACAGGCGTGTAGTGCACGAGCGAGCTAGGCCACGTGCCTAGGAAGCCTCATCTTGTAAGAGCTGTAAGACACCCATGTATTCTCTTTAGGTGGAGGATGGCCTAGAGTCTGGAGCTGCAGAAGAGGCAGGGAGGAGAGAAGGGGAAACAAGCATCTGAACGGCTAAATTGTGCCAGCAGCGCTGAGAGCGAGAGTCACGGTGAGTCCTGGGCCACTGGGGCCCCATTGCCTCTCTTGTGCGTCCTGGGCCCTCCCTGTCTCTCCCCTGGCCCCCTCTCTTTCCTTACCTGCTGCAAAATTTTTTTTTTTGCGCTCCCCCCCCCCCGCACCGTCTTTCTCCATCTCGCTCTGAGTGGCTCCCTGCCTCCCTGTCTTTTCAGTCCTCCCTCTCTCTGTCCTGTAGCCTGTGGCTACTTTTTCTTTCTCTGCCTCTCTCTGCCTGGCTCTGGCTCTGTTTTTTTGTATTCCTCCTGCTCTGTCCTGTAGCCTGTCGGTATTTTGTCTTTCTCTGGCTCTCTTGGTGTGGCTCCCTGTGTTACTGAAAAACGTGGTAAAATTGGAAACAACTCTGTAACTCCAATTTAGTATTAAAGAGCAGGCATTCTTTATTCACGGCGCCAGATGCACGGGGGATCGCTCCTCCTAACGTGCGTACCTCACGCACCTTTCCCCTACAATTTATAGCTCAAAATTTTACGTAGTCAGACATATTCATTATTGTCCTGTCTACTGATTGGTACAAACTTGCTCTTTCCTTATGTAAATTACTGCGCAGGCTCGGTTGTCCTCTTCTGAGTAGGTGGTGTTACTTGAGTCGGTGGTGGTCCGTGAGTCGGTGGTCGCGATCTTCCCCCTGCCGGAATTACCTTTTACCTTCTTGGCTCTTAATCTTGCCAGTCTTGGCTAGTTTTCTCAGTCCGCTACACGAAACCGCGTTTTGTCATCCTTTTCTGACAGAAGCACATTGCCTATTGTTCTGTTCACATTAATGATTACCTAGGGACTAAAATGCAGATCAACAGATACACTGATTCGTACGCTCCATGTTCCCATAGTGTAACAACGTCTCTGGTTGATTGATTTCATCGCTTTGGTTACACTTGTTCCTGTTGTTCTGTTTCTTCTTTTTTGGCTTTGTGTGATCCTGTTTTTCTCTGCCTCTCGCTTTTCCCAGCTCCCCGTCCCTCACTTTTAATGCCCGTTATCCTTCACCAACTCACTCTTCCTTGGTTCCCGTCCCCGTTTCTGAATTCCTCCTGCTTTGCCACGTAGCCCGTGACATTTTCTTAATCTCTCTGTCTGCCTCAACGCTCCCCCCGCGCTTTTTATTCGTCTTCTCTGCTCTGTACCCTGCTACTGTTCTTGCCTTTCTGAGTTCTTCTCTGTCCAGCTCCCTTTCCCTATTCTTGAATTCTTGCTCTTCCTGCACCCACCGCTGTTCCCTGTGATCTCCATCTCTCTCTGTCCAGCTCCCTGTCCCTAGGTTTTAATTCCTGCCTCTGCCCACTGTAGCCTGTCTAGATTTTTCTCTCGGCCCCTCTCTGTCCGGCTCCCTCTCTCTGTGTTCTAATTCCACGTTCTCTGTCACGTAGACCCGTGCTGTTTGTTTGTCCTCATCTCTCTCTGTCCAGCTCCTTGCTGCTATGATTTATTGCCCAATTTCCTCCCTCTCTGTCTTGCTAGCCCATTGCTGTTGGTTTGTTTTCACTTGTTTCTTCGTTTGTCTCTGTCTGCCTCCCAGTGCCTGATCTTTAATTCCTCCTTCCCCCTAGGCCGCTGTTCCTTTTTTCCATACTACATTGTGTTCTCTTTGGCCTCTTTCTCATTCCTCGGTTCCCTCCTCGCTGCCCTGTGGCCCGTCCCCATTTTATTGTTGCCTCTCTCTCCCTCTCTCTGGCTTCTTGCCCCTGTTTTTTAAATTCTTCCCTCTCTTCCCTGGTGGCCGTGTGATCTTTAGCCTTTCTCCGTCTCTTTCTGCCCAGCTCTCTGTGTCTATTCGTTAATTCTTCCCTCTCTGCCCTGTAGCCTGTAGCTTTTGTCCTTTCTGGCTTCCCCATGTCCCTATTTTAGAATTGGTTCTCTCTCTTCTTTCTGTACGCATTGCGATTCCTGTTGCTCTCCGTCTCCCTTTTGGTGTATTTTCTTTTTCCTCTGGCTCCCTGTCCCTAATTGTTAATTCCCTCCCTGCTCATGCTCTGTACCACGTAGCCCCGTGGTTCGTTTTGTGGTGTTCCCTCCCCGGCCCCTTCCCTCTGTCGTTGGCTGTCTAGGCTCCCTGTCCCTGTGGCTTCTTTCTTCCCTCTCTGCCCTGTTCTTGTCGCTTTTCTTGTCTTTCTCCATCTTGCTCTGTCAGCTTTCTGCCCCTATTCTTCATTCCTCCCTCGCTGTCGTGCTGCCTGCCCCAGGTTCTTTGTGTGTTTCCAGCCTGCTCCTCATCGTTCTTTCTTGGTCTCTGTCCTGCTCTTCCCACTTTCTGCTGCCTCTCTTCCCCTCTCTGCTGCTTTTATCTCCACCTCTGACAGGCTCCCTCTCTGTGTTCTAATTCCACGTTCTCTGTCACGTAGACACGTGCTGTTTGTTTGTCCTCATCTCTCTCTGTCCAGCTCCTTGCTGCTATGATTTATTGCCCAATTTCCTCCCTCTCTGTCTTGCTAGCCCATTGCTGTTGGTTTGTTTTCACTTGTTTCGTCGTTTGTCTCTGTCTGCCTCCCAGTGCCTGATCTTTAATTCCTCCTTCCCCCTAGGCCGCTGTTCCTTTTTTCCATACTACATTGTGTTCTCTTTGGCCTCTTTCTCATTCCTCGGTTCCCTCCTCGCTGCCCTGTGGCCCGTCCCCATTTTATTGTTGCCTCTCTCTCCCTCTCTCTGGCTTCTTGCCCCTGTTTTTTAAATTCCTCCCTCTCTTCCCTGGTGGCCGTGTGATCTTTAGCCTTTCTCCGTCTCTTTCTGCCCAGCTCTCTGTGTCTATTCGTTAATTCTTCCCTCTCTGCCCTGTAGCCTGTAGCTTTTGTCCTTTCTGGCTTCCCCATGTCCCTATTTTAGAATTGGTTCTCTCTCTTCTTTCTGTACGCATTGCGATTCCTGTTGCTCTCCGTCTCCCTTTTGGTGTATTTTCTTTTTCCTCTGACTCCCTGTCCCTAATTGTTAATTCCCTCCCTGCTCATGCTCTGTACCACGTAGCCCCGTGGTTCGTTTTGTGGTTTTCCCTCCCCGGCCCCTTCCCTCTGTCGTTGGCTGTCTCAGCTCCCTGTCCCTGTGGCTTCTTTCTTCCCTCTCTGCCCTGTTCTTGTCGCTTTTCTTGTCTTTCTCCATCTTGCTCTGTCAGCTTTCTGCCCCTAGTCTTCATTCCTCCCTCGCTGTCGTGCTGCCTGCCCCAGGTTCTTTGTGTGTTTCCAGCCTGCTCCTCATCGTTCTTTCTTGGTCTCTGTCCTGCTCTTCCCTCTTTCTGCTGCCTCTCTTCCCCTCTCTGCTGCTTTTATCTCCACCTCTGACAGGCTCCCTCTCTGTGTTCTAATTCCACGTTCTCTGTCACGTAGACCCGTGCTGTTTGTTTGTCCTCATCTCTCTCTGTCCAGCTCCTTGCTGCTATGATTTATTGCCCAATTTCCTCCCTCTCTGTCTTGCTAGCCCATTGCTGTTGGTTTGTTTTCACTTGTTTCTTCATGTGTCTCTGTCTGCCTCCCAGTGCCTGATCTTTAATTCCTCCTTCCCCCTAGGCCGCTGTTCCTTTTTTCCATACTACATTGTGTTCTCTTTGGCCTCTTTCTCATTCGTCGGTTCCCTCCTCGCTGCCCTGTGGCCCGTCCCCATTTTATTGTTGCCTCTCTCTCCCTCTCTCTGGCTTCTTGCCCCTGTTTTTTAAATTCCTCCCTCTCTTCCCTGGTGGCCGTGTGATCTTTAGCCTTTCTCCGTCTCTTTCTGCCCAGCTCTCTGTGTCTATTCGTTAATTCTTCCCTCTCTGCCCTGTAGCCTGTAGCTTTTGTCCTTTCTGGCTTCCCCATGTCCCTATTTTAGAATTGGTTCTCTCTTCTTTCTGTACGCATTGCGATTCCTTTTGCTCTCCATCTCCCTTTTGGTGTATTTTCTTTTTCCTCTGGCTCCCTGTCCCTAATTGTTAATTCCCTCCCTGCTCATGCTCTGTACCACGTAGCCCCGTGGTTTGTTTTGTGGTGTTCCCTCCCCGGCCCCTTCCCTCTGTCGTTGGCTGTCTCGGCTCCCTGTCCCTGTGGCTTCTTTCTTCCCTCTCTGCCCTGTTCTTGTCGCTTTTCTTGTCTTTCTCTATCGCACTCGGTCCAGCTTCCTGCCCCTATTCTTCATTCCTCCCTCGCTGTCGTGCTGCCTGCCCCAGGTTCTTTGTGTGTTTCCAGCCTGCTCCTCATCGTTCTTTCTTGGTCTCTGTCCTGCTCTTCCCTCTTTCTGCTGCCTCTCTTCCCCTCTCTCTGCTGCTTTTATCTCCACCTCTGACAGGCTCCCTCTCTGTGTTCTAATTCCACGTTCTCTGTCACGTAGACACGTGCTGTTTGTTTGTCCTCATCTCTCTCTGTCCAGCTCCTTGCTGCTATGATTTATTGCCCAATTTCCTCCCTCTCTGTCTTGCTAGCCCATTGCTGTTGGTTTGTTTTCACTTGTTTCTTCGTTTGTCTCTGTCTGCCTCCCAGTGCCTGATCTTTAATTCCTCCTTCCCCCTAGGCCGCTGTTCCTTTTTTCCATACTACATTGTGTTCTCTTTGGCATCTTTTCCTTATTCCTCGGTTCCCTCCTCGCTGCCCTGTGGACCGTCCCCATTTTATTGTTGCCTCTCCCTCCCTCTCTCTGGCTTCTTGCCCCTGTTTTTTAAATTCCTCCCTCTCTTCCCTGGTGGCCGTGAGATCTTTAGCCTTTCTCCATCTCTTTCTGCCCAGCTCTCTGTGTCTATTCGTTAATTCTTCCCTCTCTGCCCTGTAGCCTGTAGCTTTTGTCCTTTCTGGCTTCCCCATGTCCCTATTTTAGAATTGTTTCTCTCTCTTCTTTCTGTACGCATTGCGATTCCTTTTGCTCTCCATCTCCCTTTTGGTGTATTTTCTTTTTCCTCTGGCTCCCTGTCCCTAATTGTTAATTCTCTCCCTGCTCATGCTCTGTACCACGTAGCCCCGTGGTTCGTTTTGTGGTTTTCCCTCCCCGGCCCCTTCCCTCTGTCGTTGGCTGTCTCGGCTCCCTGTCCCTGTGGCTTCTTTCTTCCCTCTCTGCCCTGTTCTTGTCGCTTTTCTTGTCTTTCTCCATCTTGCTCTGTCAGCTGCCTGCCCCAGGTTCTTTGTGTGTTTCCAGCCTGCTCCTCATCGTTCTTTCTTGGTCTCTGTCCTGCTCTTCCCACTTTCTGCTGCCTCTCTTCCCCTCTCTCTGCTGCTTTTATCTCCACCTCAGTCAGGCTCCCTGTCCTTCTCTGGCTGGCCTGTTCCCTGCCTCGTGCCTTCTCACTACATGCACACACACCCCCCACCCCGTCCAGCCGCATGCCGCTTTTCTCTTCTCTCTTCCTACTGTCCTGTGCCCTGCTCCTCACCTTTGGTGGCCTCCCCCTCTGCCCAGCAGCCCGTCGCTCCAGGAGCCAGGCAATGGACGGTCCGCTCCCTGCCAAACGAGGACAAGCGTGTGCCGTGGTTTAGCCCCAGCTGGCAACTCTGCACCAGGGAGCTGCTTGCTCACTCCACCCTCAGTGGGCTGGGGGAGAGAGCTGGAAGGGTAAAAGTGAGAAAAATCATGGGTGTTTAATAGGTAGAGCAACAGCTGTGCGTGAAAGCAAAGCAAGGAATTAATTCACTCCTCCTTTTCGGTGGGCAGGTGTTGAGCCTTCTCTGGGAAAGCAGGGCTCTGTCAAGTGTAATGGTTACTTAGGGAGTGAAATGCCGTAGCCCCTAAGGACTCCCCCTTCTTCCCCAGCTGCATGTACTCAGCGTGATGTCAAATGGTATTGAATATCCCTTTGGTCAGTTAGCTGGGAAAGCTTTCCCAGCTGTGTCCTCTCCCAGCTTACTTGCTGGTGGGGCACTGAGAGAACCAGAAGAGGCTCTGACTGTGGAAGCAGTGCTCAGCACATCTCTACATTGTTAACGCTGTTTTGAACATAAATCCAAAACTTATCCTTTCCTAGCTACTATGGAGAAAATGAGCACTATCCTAGCCAAAACCAGCTCCGTGCGGCTCTGGCAATGGCGGCCGAGGTGGCCTGGGGGCAGGGGGAGCTTTGGGGACCCTGAGCCACGAATCGCTCCTGGGACTTGTTACATGCGCGCTGCCTGCACAAACACCTGCCCTCTCCTTTGCCCTCGGGGCTGCGTTTGCGCTCCCTTTGCGTGGGGCAAGGGGCTGTGATGGAGCCCGGGGAGGAGGTGGTGCACTGTGGGGGTGAGGGGAGGGGGCCCCCCGTTGCTGCTGCGCCTCAGCTGTGGGCGGGGTCTGGCTGGAGGAGCCCCAGGTGCGGGCAGTGGGGCTGCCGGTGCCGGCTCCTACCTGGAAAAGGGGTGGTGCCCTGCTCCGGGGGGCCAGTGCGAGCCGAGGGCGGGACGGGGCGGAGCTGTGGCCGAGCGTCAGCGGGCTGCGACTGTAGCGACGGAGGAGGTGAGCGGGAGCTGGGTGGTGGACGGCTGGGTCCTGGGTGAAGCCCCGAGGAGGGCTGCGGCGGGGCAGCGCCGGGTCGGAGCGGGCGGTGGGGAGAGCGAGGCTGTGCTGAGGGCTCGGTGGGGCTTCCGGGTGGATCGGCGGGAAGAACGGTGCCCCGCAGGGTGAGAGAGCGGGGAGGGCGGGCTCGCGGCGTGGCGGGAGCTGTAGTCCTTGTGGCGCGCGGCCGCCGGCCCTGTCACGTGGTTCGCCGGGGCGCGGCGGGAGGCGCGGTGTTCCGGCGCTCGGGTGCCGGGCGGCCGTGCCGCGTACGGACCGCGAGGTGTATTTTTGGGGTTGGATTCGTGTTGATTTCTGGGGGCTTCCAGGTGCGGCCGCTCCCCGAGAAGCGGTGAGTTCCCCGAGAGCTGACAGAAGGGAGGAGGATGATGCTCTTTTCCCCTGCCCAGGACGCCTAAGATGGCCGCCTCCCCGGCTCACCGGAGCTCCCCCTCAGCCTCCCCTGGCCCGCCTTGCCCGCGCGCCTGCCCCCCCCCCCTCGCCCCGCGCGCTTGCCCCCCCTCCCTCGCCCCGCGCGCCTGCCCCCCCCACCCCCTCCCCCGCGCGCCTGGCCCCCCCACCCCCTCCCCCGCGCGCCTGCCCCCCCTCCGGCGCCTGCCCCCCCCCGTCGCCCCTCGCGCCTGCCCCCCCTCCGGCGCCTGCCCCCCCCACCCCGTCGCCCCGCGCGCCTGCCCCCCCTCCGGCGCCTGCCCCCCCCCGTCGCCCCTCGCGCCTGCCCCCCCTCCGGCGCCTGCCCCCCCCACCCCGTCGCCCCGCGCGCCTGCCCCCCCTCCGGCGCCTGCCCCCCCCCACCCCCTCGACCCGCGCGCCTGCCCCCCCTCCGGCGCCTGCCCCCCCCCACCCCCTCGCCCCGCGCGCCTGCCCCCTCCCCCGCGCGCCTGCCCCCCCTCCGGCGCCTGCCCCCCCCCCACCCCCTCGCCCCGCGCGCCTGCCCCCCCTCCGGCGCCTGCCCCCCCCCCACCCCCTCGCCCCGCGCGCCTGCCCCCCCTCCGGCGCCTGCCCCCCCCTCCGGCGCCTGCCCCCCCCCCCCCGCGCGCCTGCCCCCCCTCCGGCGCCTGCCCCTTCCCCCCCTCCCCGCGCGCCTGCCCCCCCCCCCCCGCCCTCGCCCCACGCGCCTGCCCGCAGCCCCGGCACCTCTCCTGAAGCGTGCTGCGTAGCCCTAGGCCGCCCCCAGGCCCTGTCGTGAAGGCAGCGAGCCGGCCCTCAAGCGCACTGGATTCCCCCTCGGCGCAGGGGCCCTTAGCACTAGCGCAGGGAAGGAGCGGGGGGTCCAGAAGCCCCTGCGCAAGGAGAGGCTTTGGCCAGGGTCGATCGACGGTAATGATGGTCGCTCTTTCTTCTTTCCCTCTCCCAGAGACCTTGCTGCGGACGTGGTTGTCTGTCCTTCCCCCGGGGATGCCGTTGACTGTGGCCGTCTCAGGCTCGCGTGGCTTCTCTCTGCCCGGCCTCACCGTCCTTGCAGCGCGGGGGCGAAAAGGGACACACAGAGCCCTTCCCGGCTGTGGACAGGAGCTGCCTCGGCTGAAGCTGGAGACACCAACGAAAGGTAAAGAAGAAGAAATTGAAGGCGCTCTGGCTGACAGCTGCCTTCCTGCCGCAGGCAAGAGAGAGCCTGTCCCTGCAGGTGAGGGAGGAAGGATCCCCCTTCATAGTCCGCAGCGGGCCAGGCCACCGACGTGCACCGCAGGGTCTGTACGCGTAACCGGGAGTTGGGTACAGGCGTGTAGTGCACGAGCGAGCTAGGCCACGTGCCTAGGAAGCCTCATCTTGTAAGAGCTGTAAGACACCCATGTATTCTCTTTAGGTGGAGGATGGCCTAGAGTCTGGAGCTGCAGAAGAGGCAGGGAGGAGAGAAGGGGAAACAAGCATCTGAACGGCTAAATTGTGCCAGCAGCGCTGAGAGCGAGAGTCACGGTGAGTCCTGGGCCACTGGGGCCCCATTGCCTCTCTTGTGCGTCCTGGGCCCTCCCTGTCTCTCCCCTGGCCCCCTCTCTTTCCTTACCTGCTGCAAAATTTTTTTTTTTGCGCTCCCCCCCCCCCGCACCGTCTTTCTCCATCTCGCTCTGAGTGGCTCCCTGCCTCCCTGTCTTTTCAGTCCTCCCTCTCTCTGTCCTGTAGCCTGTGGCTACTTTTTCTTTCTCTGCCTCTCTCTGCCTGGCTCTGGCTCTGTTTTTTTGTATTCCTCCTGCTCTGTCCTGTAGCCTGTCGGTATTTTGTCTTTCTCTGGCTCTCTTGGTGTGGCTCCCTGTGTTACTGAAAAACGTGGTAAAATTGGAAACAACTCTGTAACTCCAATTTAGTATTAAAGAGCAGGCATTCTTTATTCACGGCGCCAGATGCACGGGGGATCGCTCCTCCTAACGTGCGTACCTCACGCACCTTTCCCCTACAATTTATAGCTCAAAATTTTACGTAGTCAGACATATTCATTATTGTCCTGTCTACTGATTGGTACAAACTTGCTCTTTCCTTATGTAAATTACTGCGCAGGCTCGGTTGTCCTCTTCTGAGTAGGTGGTGTTACTTGAGTCGGTGGTGGTCCGTGAGTCGGTGGTCGCGATCTTCCCCCTGCCGGAATTACCTTTTACCTTCTTGGCTCTTAATCTTGCCAGTCTTGGCTAGTTTTCTCAGTCCGCTACACGAAACCGCGTTTTGTCATCCTTTTCTGACAGAAGCACATTGCCTATTGTTCTGTTCACATTAATGATTACCTAGGGACTAAAATGCAGATCAACAGATACACTGATTCGTACGCTCCATGTTCCCATAGTGTAACAACGTCTCTGGTTGATTGATTTCATCGCTTTGGTTACACTTGTTCCTGTTGTTCTGTTTCTTCTTTTTTGGCTTTGTGTGATCCTGTTTTTCTCTGCCTCTCGCTTTTCCCAGCTCCCCGTCCCTCACTTTTAATGCCCGTTATCCTTCACCAACTCACTCTTCCTTGGTTCCCGTCCCCGTTTCTGAATTCCTCCTGCTTTGCCACGTAGCCCGTGACATTTTCTTAATCTCTCTGTCTGCCTCAACGCTCCCCCCGCGCTTTTTATTCGTCTTCTCTGCTCTGTACCCTGCTACTGTTCTTGCCTTTCTGAGTTCTTCTCTGTCCAGCTCCCTTTCCCTATTCTTGAATTCTTGCTCTTCCTGCACCCACCGCTGTTCCCTGTGATCTCCATCTCTCTCTGTCCAGCTCCCTGTCCCTAGGTTTTAATTCCTGCCTCTGCCCACTGTAGCCTGTCTAGATTTTTCTCTCGGCCCCTCTCTGTCCGGCTCCCTCTCTCTGTGTTCTAATTCCACGTTCTCTGTCACGTAGACCCGTGCTGTTTGTTTGTCCTCATCTCTCTCTGTCCAGCTCCTTGCTGCTATGATTTATTGCCCAATTTCCTCCCTCTCTGTCTTGCTAGCCCATTGCTGTTGGTTTGTTTTCACTTGTTTCTTCGTTTGTCTCTGTCTGCCTCCCAGTGCCTGATCTTTAATTCCTCCTTCCCCCTAGGCCGCTGTTCCTTTTTTCCATACTACATTGTGTTCTCTTTGGCCTCTTTCTCATTCCTCGGTTCCCTCCTCGCTGCCCTGTGGCCCGTCCCCATTTTATTGTTGCCTCTCTCTCCCTCTCTCTGGCTTCTTGCCCCTGTTTTTTAAATTCTTCCCTCTCTTCCCTGGTGGCCGTGTGATCTTTAGCCTTTCTCCGTCTCTTTCTGCCCAGCTCTCTGTGTCTATTCGTTAATTCTTCCCTCTCTGCCCTGTAGCCTGTAGCTTTTGTCCTTTCTGGCTTCCCCATGTCCCTATTTTAGAATTGGTTCTCTCTCTTCTTTCTGTACGCATTGCGATTCCTGTTGCTCTCCGTCTCCCTTTTGGTGTATTTTCTTTTTCCTCTGGCTCCCTGTCCCTAATTGTTAATTCCCTCCCTGCTCATGCTCTGTACCACGTAGCCCCGTGGTTCGTTTTGTGGTGTTCCCTCCCCGGCCCCTTCCCTCTGTCGTTGGCTGTCTAGGCTCCCTGTCCCTGTGGCTTCTTTCTTCCCTCTCTGCCCTGTTCTTGTCGCTTTTCTTGTCTTTCTCCATCTTGCTCTGTCAGCTTTCTGCCCCTATTCTTCATTCCTCCCTCGCTGTCGTGCTGCCTGCCCCAGGTTCTTTGTGTGTTTCCAGCCTGCTCCACATCGTTCTTTCTTGGTCTCTGTCCTGCTCTTCCCACTTTCTGCTGCCTCTCTTCCCCTCTCTGCTGCTTTTATCTCCACCTCTGACAGGCTCCCTCTCTGTGTTCTAATTCCACGTTCTCTGTCACGTAGACACGTGCTGTTTGTTTGTCCTCATCTCTCTCTGTCCAGCTCCTTGCTGCTATGATTTATTGCCCAATTTCCTCCCTCTCTGTCTTGCTAGCCCATTGCTGTTGGTTTGTTTTCACTTGTTTCGTCGTTTGTCTCTGTCTGCCTCCCAGTGCCTGATCTTTAATTCCTCCTTCCCCCTAGGCCGCTGTTCCTTTTTTCCATACTACATTGTGTTCTCTTTGGCCTCTTTCTCATTCCTCGGTTCCCTCCTCGCTGCCCTGTGGCCCGTCCCCATTTTATTGTTGCCTCTCTCTCCCTCTCTCTGGCTTCTTGCCCCTGTTTTTTAAATTCCTCCCTCTCTTCCCTGGTGGCCGTGTGATCTTTAGCCTTTCTCCGTCTCTTTCTGCCCAGCTCTCTGTGTCTATTCGTTAATTCTTCCCTCTCTGCCCTGTAGCCTGTAGCTTTTGTCCTTTCTGGCTTCCCCATGTCCCTATTTTAGAATTGGTTCTCTCTCTTCTTTCTGTACGCATTGCGATTCCTGTTGCTCTCCGTCTCCCTTTTGGTGTATTTTCTTTTTCCTCTGACTCCCTGTCCCTAATTGTTAATTCCCTCCCTGCTCATGCTCTGTACCACGTAGCCCCGTGGTTCGTTTTGTGGTTTTCCCTCCCCGGCCCCTTCCCTCTGTCGTTGGCTGTCTCAGCTCCCTGTCCCTGTGGCTTCTTTCTTCCCTCTCTGCCCTGTTCTTGTCGCTTTTCTTGTCTTTCTCCATCTTGCTCTGTCAGCTTTCTGCCCCTAGTCTTCATTCCTCCCTCGCTGTCGTGCTGCCTGCCCCAGGTTCTTTGTGTGTTTCCAGCCTGCTCCTCATCGTTCTTTCTTGGTCTCTGTCCTGCTCTTCCCTCTTTCTGCTGCCTCTCTTCCCCTCTCTGCTGCTTTTATCTCCACCTCTGACAGGCTCCCTCTCTGTGTTCTAATTCCACGTTCTCTGTCACGTAGACCCGTGCTGTTTGTTTGTCCTCATCTCTCTCTGTCCAGCTCCTTGCTGCTATGATTTATTGCCCAATTTCCTCCCTCTCTGTCTTGCTAGCCCATTGCTGTTGGTTTGTTTTCACTTGTTTCTTCATGTGTCTCTGTCTGCCTCCCAGTGCCTGATCTTTAATTCCTCCTTCCCCCTAGGCCGCTGTTCCTTTTTTCCATACTACATTGTGTTCTCTTTGGCCTCTTTCTCATTCGTCGGTTCCCTCCTCGCTGCCCTGTGGCCCGTCCCCATTTTATTGTTGCCTCTCTCTCCCTCTCTCTGGCTTCTTGCCCCTGTTTTTTAAATTCCTCCCTCTCTTCCCTGGTGGCCGTGTGATCTTTAGCCTTTCTCCGTCTCTTTCTGCCCAGCTCTCTGTGTCTATTCGTTAATTCTTCCCTCTCTGCCCTGTAGCCTGTAGCTTTTGTCCTTTCTGGCTTCCCCATGTCCCTATTTTAGAATTGGTTCTCTCTTCTTTCTGTACGCATTGCGATTCCTTTTGCTCTCCATCTCCCTTTTGGTGTATTTTCTTTTTCCTCTGGCTCCCTGTCCCTAATTGTTAATTCCCTCCCTGCTCATGCTCTGTACCACGTAGCCCCGTGGTTTGTTTTGTGGTGTTCCCTCCCCGGCCCCTTCCCTCTGTCGTTGGCTGTCTCGGCTCCCTGTCCCTGTGGCTTCTTTCTTCCCTCTCTGCCCTGTTCTTGTCGCTTTTCTTGTCTTTCTCTATCGCACTCGGTCCAGCTTCCTGCCCCTATTCTTCATTCCTCCCTCGCTGTCGTGCTGCCTGCCCCAGGTTCTTTGTGTGTTTCCAGCCTGCTCCTCATCGTTCTTTCTTGGTCTCTGTCCTGCTCTTCCCTCTTTCTGCTGCCTCTCTTCCCCTCTCTCTGCTGCTTTTATCTCCACCTCTGACAGGCTCCCTCTCTGTGTTCTAATTCCACGTTCTCTGTCACGTAGACACGTGCTGTTTGTTTGTCCTCATCTCTCTCTGTCCAGCTCCTTGCTGCTATGATTTATTGCCCAATTTCCTCCCTCTCTGTCTTGCTAGCCCATTGCTGTTGGTTTGTTTTCACTTGTTTCTTCGTTTGTCTCTGTCTGCCTCCCAGTGCCTGATCTTTAATTCCTCCTTCCCCCTAGGCCGCTGTTCCTTTTTTCCATACTACATTGTGTTCTCTTTGGCATCTTTTCCTTATTCCTCGGTTCCCTCCTCGCTGCCCTGTGGACCGTCCCCATTTTATTGTTGCCTCTCCCTCCCTCTCTCTGGCTTCTTGCCCCTGTTTTTTAAATTCCTCCCTCTCTTCCCTGGTGGCCGTGAGATCTTTAGCCTTTCTCCATCTCTTTCTGCCCAGCTCTCTGTGTCTATTCGTTAATTCTTCCCTCTCTGCCCTGTAGCCTGTAGCTTTTGTCCTTTCTGGCTTCCCCATGTCCCTATTTTAGAATTGTTTCTCTCTCTTCTTTCTGTACGCATTGCGATTCCTTTTGCTCTCCATCTCCCTTTTGGTGTATTTTCTTTTTCCTCTGGCTCCCTGTCCCTAATTGTTAATTCTCTCCCTGCTCATGCTCTGTACCACGTAGCCCCGTGGTTCGTTTTGTGGTTTTCCCTCCCCGGCCCCTTCCCTCTGTCGTTGGCTGTCTCGGCTCCCTGTCCCTGTGGCTTCTTTCTTCCCTCTCTGCCCTGTTCTTGTCGCTTTTCTTGTCTTTCTCCATCTTGCTCTGTCAGCTGCCTGCCCCAGGTTCTTTGTGTGTTTCCAGCCTGCTCCTCATCGTTCTTTCTTGGTCTCTGTCCTGCTCTTCCCACTTTCTGCTGCCTCTCTTCCCCTCTCTCTGCTGCTTTTATCTCCACCTCAGTCAGGCTCCCTGTCCTTCTCTGGCTGGCCTGTTCCCTGCCTCGTGCCTTCTCACTACATGCACACACACCCCCCACCCCGTCCAGCCGCATGCCGCTTTTCTCTTCTCTCTTCCTACTGTCCTGTGCCCTGCTCCTCACCTTTGGTGGCCTCCCCCTCTGCCCAGCAGCCCGTCGCTCCAGGAGCCAGGCAATGGACGGTCCGCTCCCTGCCAAACGAGGACAAGCGTGTGCCGTGGTTTAGCCCCAGCTGGCAACTCTGCACCAGGGAGCTGCTTGCTCACTCCACCCTCAGTGGGCTGGGGGAGAGAGCTGGAAGGGTAAAAGTGAGAAAAATCATGGGTGTTTAATAGGTAGAGCAACAGCTGTGCGTGAAAGCAAAGCAAGGAATTAATTCACTCCTCCTTTTCGGTGGGCAGGTGTTGAGCCTTCTCTGGGAAAGCAGGGCTCTGTCAAGTGTAATGGTTACTTAGGGAGTGAAATGCCGTAGCCCCTAAGGACTCCCCCTTCTTCCCCAGCTGCATGTACTCAGCGTGATGTCAAATGGTATTGAATATCCCTTTGGTCAGTTAGCTGGGAAAGCTTTCCCAGCTGTGTCCTCTCCCAGCTTACTTGCTGGTGGGGCACTGAGAGAACCAGAAGAGGCTCTGACTGTGGAAGCAGTGCTCAGCACATCTCTACATTGTTAACGCTGTTTTGAACATAAATCCAAAACTTATCCTTTCCTAGCTACTATGGAGAAAATGAGCACTATCCTAGCCAAAACCAGCTCCGTGCGGCTCTGGCAATGGCGGCCGAGGTGGCCTGGGGGCAGGGGGAGCTTTGGGGACCCTGAGCCACGAATCGCTCCTGGGACTTGTTACATGCGCGCTGCCTGCACAAACACCTGCCCTCTCCTTTGCCCTCGGGGCTGCGTTTGCGCTCCCTTTGCGTGGGGCAAGGGGCTGTGATGGAGCCCGGGGAGGAGGTGGTGCACTGTGGGGGTGAGGGGAGGGGGCCCCCCGTTGCTGCTGCGCCTCAGCTGTGGGCGGGGTCTGGCTGGAGGAGCCCCAGGTGCGGGCAGTGGGGCTGCCGGTGCCGGCTCCTACCTGGAAAAGGGGTGGTGCCCTGCTCCGGGGGGCCAGTGCGAGCCGAGGGCGGGACGGGGCGGAGCTGTGGCCGAGCGTCAGCGGGCTGCGACTGTAGCGACGGAGGAGGTGAGCGGGAGCTGGGTGGTGGACGGCTGGGTCCTGGGTGAAGCCCCGAGGAGGGCTGCGGCGGGGCAGCGCCGGGTCGGAGCGGGCGGTGGGGAGAGCGAGGCTGTGCTGAGGGCTCGGTGGGGCTTCCGGGTGGATCGGCGGGAAGAACGGTGCCCCGCAGGGTGAGAGAGCGGGGAGGGCGGGCTCGCGGCGTGGCGGGAGCTGTAGTCCTTGTGGCGCGCGGCCGCCGGCCCTGTCACGTGGTTCGCCGGGGCGCGGCGGGAGGCGCGGTGTTCCGGCGCTCGGGTGCCGGGCGGCCGTGCCGCGTACGGACCGCGAGGTGTATTTTTGGGGTTGGATTCGTGTTGATTTCTGGGGGCTTCCAGGTGCGGCCGCTCCCCGAGAAGCGGTGAGTTCCCCGAGAGCTGACAGAAGGGAGGAGGATGATGCTCTTTTCCCCTGCCCAGGACGCCTAAGATGGCCGCCTCCCCGGCTCACCGGAGCTCCCCCTCAGCCTCCCCTGGCCCGCCTTGCCCGCGCGCCTGCCCCCCCCCCCTCGCCCCGCGCGCTTGCCCCCCCCTCCCTCGCCCCGCGCGCCTGCCCCCCCCACCCCCTCCCCCGCGCGCCTGGCCCCCCCACCCCCTCCCCCGCGCGCCTGCCCCCCCTCCGGCGCCTGCCCCCCCCCCGTCGCCCCTCGCGCCTGCCCCCCCTCCGGCGCCTGCCCCCCCCACCCCGTCGCCCCGCGCGCCTGCCCCCCCTCCGGCGCCTGCCCCCCCCGTCGCCCCTCGCGCCTGCCCCCCCCTCCGGCGCCTGCCCCCCCCCACCCCGTCGCCCCGCGCGCCTGCCCCCCCTCCGGCGCCTGCCCCCCCCCACCCCCTCGACCCGCGCGCCTGCCCCCCCTCCGGCGCCTGCCCCCCCCCCACCCCCTCGCCCCGCGCGCCTGCCCCCTCCCCCGCGCGCCTGCCCCCCCTCCGGCGCCTGCCCCCCCCCCACCCCCTCGCCCCGCGCGCCTGCCCCCCCTCCGGCGCCTGCCCCCCCCCCACCCCCTCGCCCCGCGCGCCTGCCCCCCCTCCGGCGCCTGCCCCCCCCTCCGGCGCCTGCCCCCCCCCCCCCGCGCGCCTGCCCCCCCTCCGGCGCCTGCCCCTTCCCCCCCTCCCCGCGCGCCTGCCCCCCCCCCCCCCGCCCTCGCCCCACGCGCCTGCCCGCAGCCCCGGCACCTCTCCTGAAGCGTGCTGCGTAGGCCTAGGCCGTCCCCAGGCCCTGTCGTGAAGGCAGCGAGCCGGCCCTCAAGCGCACTGGATTCCCCCTCGGCGCAGGGGCCCTTAGCACTAGCGCAGGGAAGGAGCGGGGGGTCCAGAAGCCCCTGCGCAAGGAGAGGCTTTGGCCAGGGTCGATCGACGGTAATGATGGTCGCTCTTTCTTCTTTCCCTCTCCCAGAGACCTTGCTGCGGACGTGGTTGTCTGTCCTTCCCCCGGGGATGCCGTTGACTGTGGCCGTCTCAGGCTCGCGTGGCTTCTCTCTGCCCGGCCTCACCGTCCTTGCAGCGCGGGGGCGAAAAGGGACACACAGAGCCCTTCCCGGCTGTGGACAGGAGCTGCCTCGGCTGAAGCTGGAGACACCAACGAAAGGTAAAGAAGAAGAAATTGAAGGCGCTCTGGCTGACAGCTGCCTTCCTGCCGCAGGCAAGAGAGAGCCTGTCCCTGCAGGTGAGGGAGGAAGGATCCCCCTTCATAGTCCGCAGCGGGCCAGGCCACCGACGTGCACCGCAGGGTCTGTACGCGTAACCGGGAGTTGGGTACAGGCGTGTAGTGCACGAGCGAGCTAGGCCACGTGCCTAGGAAGCCTCATCTTGTAAGAGCTGTAAGACACCCATGTATTCTCTTTAGGTGGAGGATGGCCTAGAGTCTGGAGCTGCAGAAGAGGCAGGGAGGAGAGAAGGGGAAACAAGCATCTGAACGGCTAAATTGTGCCAGCAGCGCTGAGAGCGAGAGTCACGGTGAGTCCTGGGCCACTGGGGCCCCATTGCCTCTCTTGTGCGTCCTGGGCCCTCCCTGTCTCTCCCCTGGCCCCCTCTCTTTCCTTACCTGCTGCAAAATTTTTTTTTTTGCGCTCCCCCCCCCCCCGCACCGTCTTTCTCCATCTCGCTCTGAGTGGCTCCCTGCCTCCCTGTCTTTTCAGTCCTCCCTCTCTCTGTCCTGTAGCCTGTGGCTACTTTTTCTTTCTCTGCCTCTCTCTGCCTGGCTCTGGCTCTGTTTTTTTGTATTCCTCCTGCTCTGTCCTGTAGCCTGTCGGTATTTTGTCTTTCTCTGGCTCTCTTGGTGTGGCTCCCTGTGTTACTGAAAAACGTGGTAAAATTGGAAACAACTCTGTAACTCCAATTTAGTATTAAAGAGCAGGCATTCTTTATTCACGGCGCCAGATGCACGGGGGATCGCTCCTCCTAACGTGCGTACCTCACGCACCTTTCCCCTACAATTTATAGCTCAAAATTTTACGTAGTCAGACATATTCATTATTGTCCTGTCTACTGATTGGTACAAACTTGCTCTTTCCTTATGTAAATTACTGCGCAGGCTCGGTTGTCCTCTTCTGAGTAGGTGGTGTTACTTGAGTCGGTGGTGGTCTGTGAGTCGGTGGTCGCGATCTTCCCCCTGCCGGAATTACCTTTTACCTTCTTGGCTCTTAATCTTGCCAGTCTTGGCTAGTTTTCTCAGTCCGCTACACGAAACCGCGTTTTGTCATCCTTTTCTGACAGAAGCACATTGCCTATTGTTCTGTTCACATTAATGATTACCTAGGGACTAAAATGCAGATCAACAGATACACTGATTCGTACGCTCCATGTTCCCATAGTGTAACAACGTCTCTGGTTGATTGATTTCATCGCTTTGGTTACACTTGTTCCTGTTGTTCTGTTTCTTCTTTTTTGGCTTTGTGTGATCCTGTTTTTCTCTGCCTCTCGCTTTTCCCAGCTCCCCGTCCCTCACTTTTAATGCCCGTTATCCTTCACCAACTCACTCTTCCTTGGTTCCCGTCCCCGTTTCTGAATTCCTCCTGCTTTGCCACGTAGCCCGTGACATTTTCTTAATCTCTCTGTCTGCCTCAACGCTCCCCCCGCGCTTTTTATTCGTCTTCTCTGCTCTGTACCCTGCTACTGTTCTTGCCTTTCTGAGTTCTTCTCTGTCCAGCTCCCTTTCCCTATTCTTGAATTCTTGCTCTTCCTGCACCCACCGCTGTTCCCTGTGATCTCCATCTCTCTCTGTCCAGCTCCCTGTCCCTAGGTTTTAATTCCTGCCTCTGCCCACTGTAGCCTGTCTAGATTTTTCTCTCGGCCCCTCTCTGTCCGGCTCCCTCTCTCTGTGTTCTAATTCCACGTTCTCTGTCACGTAGACCCGTGCTGTTTGTTTGTCCTCATCTCTCTCTGTCCAGCTCCTTGCTGCTATGATTTATTGCCCAATTTCCTCCCTCTCTGTCTTGCTAGCCCATTGCTGTTGGTTTGTTTTCACTTGTTTCTTCGTTTGTCTCTGTCTGCCTCCCAGTGCCTGATCTTTAATTCCTCCTTCCCCCTAGGCCACTGTTCCTTTTTTCCATACTACATTGTGTTCTCTTTGGCCTCTTTCTCATTCCTCGGTTCCCTCCTCGCTGCCCTGTGGACCGTCCCCATTTTATTGTTGCCTCTCCCTCCCTCTCTCTGGCTTCTTGCCCCTGTTTTTTAAATTCCTCCCTCTCTTCCCTGGTGGCCGTGTGATCTTTAGCCTTTCTCCGTCTCTTTCTGCCCAGCTCTCTGTGTCTATTCGTTAATTCTTCCCTCTCTGCCCTGTAGCCTGTAGCTTTTGTCCTTTCTGGCTTCCCCATGTCCCTATTTTAGAATTGTTTCTCTCTCTTCTTTCTGTACGCATTGCGATTCCTGTTGCTCTCCGTCTCCCTTTTGGTGTATTTTCTTTTTCCTCTGGCTCCCTGTCCCTAATTGTTAATTCCCTCCCTGCTCATGCTCTGTACCACGTAGCCCCGTGGTTCGTTTTGTGGTGTTCCCTCCCCGGCCCCTTCCCTCTGTCGTTGGCTGTCTAGGCTCCCTGTCCCTGTGGCTTCTTTCTTCCCTCTCTGCCCTGTTCTTGTCGCTTTTCTTGTCTTTCTCCATCTTGCTCTGTCAGCTTTCTGCCCCTATTCTTCATTCCTCCCTCGCTGTCGTGCTGCCTGCCCCAGGTTCTTTGTGTGTTTCCAGCCTGCTCCTCATCGTTCTTTCTTGGTCTCTGTCCTGCTCTTCCCACTTTCTGCTGCCTCTCTTCCCCTCTCTCTGCTGCTTTTATCTCCACCTCTGACAGGCTCCCTCTCTGTGTTCTAATTCCACGTTCTCTGTCACGTAGACACGTGCTGTTTGTTTGTCCTCATCTCTCTCTGTCCAGCTCCTTGCTGCTATGATTTATTGCCCAATTTCCTCCCTCTCTGTCTTGCTAGCCCATTGCTGTTGGTTTGTTTTCACTTGTTTCGTCGTTTGTCTCTGTCTGCCTCCCAGTGCCTGATCTTTAATTCCTCCTTCCCCCTAGGCCGCTGTTCCTTTTTTCCATACTACATTGTGTTCTCTTTGGCCTCTTTCTCATTCCTCGGTTCCCTCCTCGCTGCCCTGTGGCCCGTCCCCATTTTATTGTTGCCTCTCTCTCCCTCTCTCTGGCTTCTTGCCCCTGTTTTTTAAATTCCTCCCTCTCTTCCCTGGTGGCCGTGTGATCTTTAGCCTTTCTCCATCTCTTTCTGCCCAGCTCTCTGTGTCTATTCGTTAATTCTTCCCTCTCTGCCCTGTAGCCTGTAGCTTTTGTCCTTTCTGGCTTCCCCATGTCCCTATTTTAGAATTGTTTCTCTCTCTTCTTTCTGTACGCATTGCGATTCCTTTTGCTCTCCGTCTCCCTTTTGGTGTATTTTCTTTTTCCTCTGGCTCCCTGTCCCTAATTGTTAATTCTCTCCCTGCTCATGCTCTGTACCACGTAGCCCCGTGGTTCGTTTTGTGGTGTTCCCTCCCCGGCCCCTTCCCTCTGTCGTTGGCTGTCTCAGCTCCCTGTCCCTGTGGCTTCTTTCTTCCCTCTCTGCCCTGTTCTTGTCGCTTTTCTTGTCTTTCTCCATCTTGCTCTGTCAGCTTTCTGCCCCTAGTCTTCATTCCTCCCTCGCTGTCGTGCTGCCTGCCCCAGGTTCTTTGTGTGTTTCCAGCCTGCTCCTCATCGTTCTTTCTTGGTCTCTGTCCTGCTCTTCCCTCTTTCTGCTGCCTCTCTTCCCCTCTCTGCTGCTTTTATCTCCACCTCTGACAGGCTCCCTCTCTGTGTTCTAATTCCACGTTCTCTGTCACGTAGACCCGTGCTGTTTGTTTGTCCTCATCTCTCTCTGTCCAGCTCCTTGCTGCTATGATTTATTGCCCAATTTCCTCCCTCTCTGTCTTGCTAGCCCATTGCTGTTGGTTTGTTTTCACTTGTTTCTTCATGTGTCTCTGTCTGCCTCCCAGTGCCTGATCTTTAATTCCTCCTTCCCCCTAGGCCGCTGTTCCTTTTTTCCATACTACATTGTGTTCTCTTTGGCCTCTTTCTCATTCGTCGGTTCCCTCCTCGCTGCCCTGTGGCCCGTCCCCATTTTATTGTTGCCTCTCTCTCCCTCTCTCTGGCTTCTTGCCCCTGTTTTTTAAATTCCTCCCTCTCTTCCCTGGTGGCCGTGTGATCTTTAGCCTTTCTCCGTCTCTTTCTGCCCAGCTCTCTGTGTCTATTCGTTAATTCTTCCCTCTCTGCCCTGTAGCCTGTAGCTTTTGTCCTTTCTGGCTTCCCCATGTCCCTATTTTAGAATTGGTTCTCTCTTCTTTCTGTACGCATTGCGATTCCTTTTGCTCTCCATCTCCCTTTTGGTGTATTTTCTTTTTCCTCTGGCTCCCTGTCCCTAATTGTTAATTCCCTCCCTGCTCATGCTCTGTACCACGTAGCCCCATGGTTTGTTTTGTGGTGTTCCCTCCCCGGCCCCTTCCCTCTGTCGTTGGCTGTCTCGGCTCCCTGTCCCTGTGGCTTCTTTCTTCCCTCTCTGCCCTGTTCTTGTCGCTTTTCTTGTCTTTCTCTATCGCACTCGGTCCAGCTTCCTGCCCCTATTCTTCTTTCCTCCCTCGCTGTCGTGCTGCCTGCCCCAGGTTCTTTGTGCGTTTGCAGCCTGCTCCTCGTCCTTCTTTGTTGGTCTGTGTCCTGCTCTTCCCTCTTTCTGCTGCCTCTCTTCCCCTCTCTCTACTGCTTTTATCTCCACCTCAGTCAGGCTCCCTGTCCTTCTCTGGCCGTCCTGTTCCCTGCCTCATGCTTTCTCACTACACGTACACACGTCCCCCCCGCCCCATCCAGCCGCATGCCGCTTTTCTCTTCTCTCTTCCTACTGTCCTGTGCCCTGCTCCTTATCTTTGGTGGCCTCCCCCTCTGCCCAGCAGCCCGTCGCTCCAGGAGCCAGGCGACGGACGGTCCCTTCCCTGCCAAACCAGGACAAGCGTGTGCCGTGGTTTAGCCCCAGCTGGCAACTCTGCACCAGGGAGTTGCTTGCTCACTCCACCCGCTATGCTTTTCCCAGTCTCTGTCTGCCTCCTTGCCTGTCCCTGCCTCTGTCTCCTTTTCGGGCTGCACAGTTCTCCAAAGCTTTTTGGTCTTCTGCCAATACTGCCCTGCACCCCGTTGCCTTCTATGTTGCCTTCCTATACCTCTCCTTTTCTGGCTCCACACCTGCTATTATTTCTTTCTTCCCTATTACTTGTAAAAATTGCATTTCCAGGTCTGCCTCTACCCAGCGACCTATCTCCATTGAAGTGACTCCCTCTGCTCTGCCCCGGTTTGCTCTTCCTACGTCCTTTCTCTGTGGCCATCTATCCATCTCCCTCTCTTGATATTTCACTTCTACCCATGTGGCCAGAACCCCGTTGATTTCTACATTTGCGCTGCCTGTCTACGTTGATTTCCACATCCACGTTTGTTTCTTCCTGCCTGTCCTCAACTAAATCACTTTTTCAGTTTTGTTTGTCTTCACTGATTTAGTTTGCGGACCTTATTTCTTACTTTTTCCTGTCTGTCCCTTACCCCATTGCTTTTAAAATTCTCTTTCTAGGTTTAGTTTTACGAAGCTGCCAATCCCTAATTTTAAGGGTTATTTGTTGTCCGTGCACCCCATTGCTTTTAAAATATTTTATCAAGGTCACTGTTTATTTTTTTAATAGACCTAAGGTTGGAAGAGACCTGTGATATCATTGAGTCCAGTCATCAACCCCATACTACCATGGCTCCTAAAGCACGTCCTCAAGTGCCACGTGTACGCATCTTTCTAACGCCTCCAGGGAGGGCAACTGCACCACCTCTCTGGGCAGCCTGTTCCAATACCTGATGACTCTTCAGGTAAAGAAATTTTTCCTAATACCCTATCTGATCATTCCCTGATGGAACTCGACACCATTTCCTCTTGTCCAATCGCTAGCTCATTGGGAAAAGAAACCTACACCCAGTTCACTACAACCTCCTTTGAGCCTTCTCTTCTGCAGACTTAAACCACCCCAGTTCCCTCAGCCGCTCTTCATAAGGCTTGTTTTCCAGACCCTTCCCCAAGCTTTGTTGCCCTTCTCTGGACATACTCCAACTACTCAATGTCCTTTTTGTACTGAAGGGCCCAAAAGGGAACACGATACTCAAGGTACGGCCTCACCAGTGCCAAGTCAGGGGTACAATCACTTCCCTACTCCTGCTGGCCACACTATTTTTGATACAAGGCAGGACCCCATCGGCCTCCTTCCCAACCCAGGCGGACTGCTGCCTCACGTTCAGCCGGCTGTCAACTGGCACCCCCGGGTCCTTCTCTGCCACACAGTTTTCCAGCCGCTATTCCCCAAGCCTATTGCATCGGGTCGTTGTGACCCGAGCACGGGACCTGGCACTCAGCCTTGTTAATTCTCATAGAGCTGATGTCAGGCTATGGGTCCAGCCTGTCCAGATCCCTCTGCAGAGCCTTCCTACCCTCAGACAGATGAACACTCCCGGCCAACTTGGTATCATCTGCAAACTTACTGAAGGCACACTGTCCCCTCATTCAGATCATTGATAAAGACATGGAACAAGACTAGTCCTAAAGTTGACCCCTGGGGAACAGCGCTCATGACCAGCCACAAATTTGATTTAACTTCTTTCACCACTACTCTTGGGGCTCAGCCATCCAGCTAGTTTTGTACTCAGCAAAGAGTACACCTGTCCAAGCTAGGAACCACCAGCTTCTCCAGCAAAATGCTGTGGGAGACAGTGTCAAAGGCTTTACTGAAGTACAGGTAGATAACATCCACGGCCCTTCCCTCATCCACTGGGTGGGTCACCTGGTCATAGAAGGAGACTGGGTTGGTCAGGCAGAACCTGCCTTTCAAGAACCTGTGGTGTCTGGGCCTGATCCCCTGGTCATCCTGTACATGCCTGGTGAATGCACTGAAGGTGACCCATTACTACCCTGGTGATAAACAGCCAGTCTACTAGAGACTGAGGCCAAGAAGGCATCAAGTACCTCAGTCTATTCCTCAGTGGCAGCATTCCCCACCCCGGCCCCAGTAGAGGATGGAGATTCTCTTTGGCTCTCTTTCTGCTGTTAGCATATGTGTAAAAGCATGTTTTGTCATCTCTAACAACAGTGGCCAGTTGAGTTCTAGCTGGGCTTTTGCCTTCCTGGTTTGCTCTCCGATTGGCATAACAAGCTCTGTGTTCTGTTCTTGACTTGCCTACCCAGTCTTCAAAAGCAGTAAACTCTCCTTTCCCCTCACCCCCCACCGAGCCACCACAAAAGCTCTCTGTTCAGCCAGGCCTGTCATCTTCCTGCCCGTTTGTCTTACTACACACGGGGACAACCTGGTTCTGTACCTTCCAGATTTCCTTCTTGAACGTCCAGCCTTCCAGGACCCCTTAGCCCTTCAGGACTTCCTCCCAAGGAACCCTTTTAACCAGCATCCCGAAGAGTCCAAAGCCTGCCCTCCGCAAGTCCACGGTATAGATTTTGCCAGCCCCCCTTCCTTATTTTGCCAGGCATCAGGAATTCCATCAGGGTGCAGTCGCTAGGCACAAAATGGCTTCCAACCCCCACATCTCCCACCAGTTCTTCTGTTTCTAAAGAGCAGGTCAGTCGAGGCACCTCCCCAGTAGGCTCATTTACCAGCTGCATCAGGAAGTTACCTTCCACGTGCTCCACGAACCTCCTAGACAGTTTCCTCTGCTGCGTTTTCTTTCCAGCAGACATCTGGTAAGTTCAAGTGCCCTGTGAAAATAAGGGGTAGCAATTGGGAGAGTTCTGCCAGCAGCCTGTAGAATTCTTCAGCTACTTCTTCATTACAGTCAGGTGGTCTACAGCAGACCCCCAGCTGGATACCTGCCTCGTTGGCCTTTCCCCTCATCCTTACCCATAAGCCATCAACCTCATCCTCCCAATCATTGAGCTCTCTACAGCCAAAACAGTACGTAACATACAGAGCCACCCCACCACATCTCCTTCCTTGCCTAACCCTTCGTAAGAGATTAGAGCCATCCGTCACAGCACTCGAATCGTACGAGGCATCCCACCGCATGTGGTGAGAAACCGTACTAGGAGCAGCTAAAGTCACTTGGTTTATTAAGCCTAGAGACAGGGAGACCTCATCTCCCCTCTGCAGCTTCCTCACAAGGGGTGGAGGGGGTGCCAATCATTTTTCTCCGGTGACCAACAATAGGACCTGAGGGAACGGCAGGAGGATGGGCCAGGGGAGGTTTAGGGTGGGTATTAGGAAAAGGTTTTTCACTCAGAGGGCCACAGAACATGGAACAGGCTCCCCAGGGAAGCAGGCACAACGCCAAGCCTGACAATAATCAAGCAGCACTAGGGCAACACCATTGGAGGCGTGGGGTGAATTTTGGGTTGTCCTGTGCAGGGAAAGGAGTTGGACTCTAATCCTCGTGGGTCCCTTCTGACCCAGAATGTTCTATGATTCTGCGATGTCTGCGACGGCAAGAAAACCAAAGCTATCCCGCTGCACAACAGCTTCTATCTCCCGGCTTACGGCATCCGTGCTGCGTGCACCAGGATAGACACGCTCAAGCTGGGATATCGATTTCACCCTCGAGCTCGGCACGCCGCCCCTAGGCTCTTCTTTAGCGAGCCTGGCTATATCCCTTCCCCTCCAAGTCTCCCTTAAAGCCGCCTCCCCGAGCCCTGCAAATTCCCAAGGAAGAATGCTTTTCCCCCTTTGAGATAGCGGAACTCCTTATTCAATCCCTTTTAATTTTTTTCCATTGGTACCGTAACCACCCTTGCTTTTATCGTGTTCTCTTTGTGTACTATTATCACCTTTGCTGTGGTCACTTGTTCATTTTCAGCATTTTCCTTAGCACCATCACTTTTTAAATTTTATGTCTGTGTTTTAATTCTGTTACTATTTTTTAGTTATTATTGTCTCTTAATCCCTTGGCTTTTAAAGTTTTCTCCTTTTGTCTCTTTCGCTGGTGTTACTTCTCAATTATTTTTCTTTTTCATAGCGCTCTCGCTTTTTACATTTCCTTTTCATGTCTTTTTTGGGGTCGCTGTCCCTATTTCATAAGATTGTCTTTATTTCCTAATACTCACTGCTTGCTAAGCATTCTTTCTACAGCAACCTCCGTTCCCTTTGCTGTCTTTGCAAAATTATTTCTCGTCTCTCTCTAGCGCCCTCGCTTTTTCCATTTTCTTTCTACCTCTCTTCTAGGTTACCGTCTCTGTTTTAATTTTTTTCTTTTATTTCCCTATAAGCCCTTCCTTTTTAAATGTTATTTGTAAGTTAACTCTCATTCCTTTGGAAGTTTTAAAAAATTATTTCTTCTCTTTCACTAATGACCTTGCTTTTTCCACTTTCTACATTTCCATTTTACTTGACCTTTGCTATTTTTAAATCTTTTGCCTCATTTCTTGAATTGTATTTGCCTCTAAAATTTTGTATAATTTTATCTGGTGTCTTTATGTTTTAGAGTTATTTCTTGTCTTTAGTAGCAGTACCTTTGCTTTTATAATATTTTTCTATTTTTCATCCCTATTATTAATAGTTTGCTCTCGGTTTCCCTAATCCCCGTCATTTTTCAGATTTCTTCCTTTAGCCAGTGTCCTGTGCTTATTTTGCTCTGTTTTCTTTAAAGTATATGTCTTCCCTTAACACCATCACTTTACCAGTTTTCTTTATCCATCTCTGTTTGCTGTCCCTATGGGTTAAATTTTATCTTTATTTCCATAATCCCCCTTGCTTTTTAAACCTTTTCTATGCCAATTTTAACCCCCTTTGCTGTCTTATTTTAAAATTACTTCTTCTCTTCCCTTAGTGTCACAGATTTAAAAATTTGCTTTCTCTTTTAGATTGCGGTCCCTGTTTATTTTTGCCCTTCCCATTCCTAATGTCTTGCTTCCTAAGTGTTCTGTCTACTGTTATTCCCTTTGCTGTTTCTCAGAATTATTTCTTATCTTTCATTAGTACCGCTGCATTTTAACTTTCTTTTCGCTCCCGTTTCAGTTTGCTGTCTCTGTCTTTTCATTTTTCTCTTTGTTTTTTTAACATCCCTCAGTGTTTAATTTTTTTTTTTCTACATCTCCAATTCAATTGCCCTTGGGTATTTATGTTTTTCCCTATTTCTTTACTATCAGTTTTTAACCTTTCTGCCTCATGTTATCCATTGGCTGTATTAGCACTTGAATCATTTCTTGTCTTTTGTTAGTGTCACAGCTTTTTAAATTTCTTCTTTTACCTCATCGTCCTTTTACCTCACCGTCTTAGACGTTCCCCAGCGGCACATTGTTGTCACAATCGCACCTCTCCCGAGACATCTGTTCCCAAAAAAGAGCAATCTTTTTCTTTTCTATGCCATCTAGGATGCCTCCCGAGACCTTCCCTGTGCTCCACAGTATTTTGGTAGCATTTACTCTCCTTTTCAATCTCTTACCCCGCGAGCCTTTCGTGACCCCTCCGCTCCCAGTCGCCGTGCGTCCAGAGAGCCCCTTTGCGTCCCACAACCCTGTTTTAGCTCAGTAGCGGACTTTGGTCTTCCCTTGTTATCTCTGAACCCAGTCTTCGGGTTTGCTTGTGCCTCGGAGCACTCTTAGCATACCGTCTGCTGACTACGGTACCTCCAGCCGGTCCCCGGCTCCTGAGGAGATCTGTAATTTGGTCACACCCCTCCAGACCGTATCCTCATTTCCCAGAGCATTCTTTTGTCTCTGCGCCTCATCCGGGACCCCTCAGGGTGCCGCCACACCTATCGGTCCCCTTGAGGTCGCATTCTGCGCACTTTTAGCTTTGCCGCGGCACTCGCGCCCCTCTCACCATCTGAAGATTTCCCGAGTCTGTATATGCTGCGCACAGCAGTCATTCTGTCCTTTCTTCTTCCCGTTTGTGCCTCCATTTGTTCCCTGGCTTTCTCACGTTGCGTTTACTGAGCTCAGATGCCCTCTGGATGTAATTGTCACATCCCCAAATATTTTTCTGTCTCTCTGCCTTCCTCAGGACATCTTCTATCCTAGTCACGGTCCTTTCCTAGACTTCCCTCAGGCTCCCGCTCCAAGGGTTCTTTGGTGTCTCGGGCTCCCTCGGCACTCCTCTGCTCCGTTTGCTGAGTTCCCGTGAGACATCCCCTATAGCCCAGGACTCTGTTCTAGCTCAGAAGGGCACTTTTCACCCCTCTTTACCCTCCAGCTCTATTCCTGAGTCGGTATCTGTTACCCCGATCCCCATTTTGTTTTCTCAATTCTTTGCCGCCCCCCTGTTCCGGCTCCCCCGAGAATATCTGTTAGTTTGGTGAATTCCCTTTTGAGCTTCCTGCATTCTCACCACTGCTTTAGTTTCTCTGGTCCATTAGAAACTATTTCTATCCCTGTGACAACGCCTCTTGTTCTGCCAGAACCTTTCCTAAAGCCATCTTTGTACTCTGCAGTAATTAATTTGTTTTCTGTCTTATTGTATGTTTCTCTTTGGTATCTGGTACCCCAAAAATGTCTACGGGTGGCTCTGATCTTCTCTCGAGGTTCTCGGAGAATCAATAGCGTGGATCTATTTTTAGCAACACACGTCTCAATGAGTTTTTATTGCACTTCCCCATTTATTCTTTATTTAGCTGCTTATATGCTCATTAGGACTCTTCATATAACTTTTGATACCATTCCTGTATTTCCCTTTCGTAATTTTTGTCCTTTGAGACTGCTATCAATCTCTTAAGGAAATCAGTCAGAGAGTGTCAAAATTACTCTGAATTATCAGTGATTTATACAAAATAATTTTGTTTGAACCAGAGATTTAATTCACTTTGCCATTCAGTCATAGCTAGACTATAGCTCTGCTAGTATATAGATAGTATGTGTGGTTTTGCTAGAAGTGAACCATAACTGTATAACTCTTCTGTTTTACAGAAAAGTAAAACATGCAACTAACGGTCATAATAGTGTTGTTATAATCCAGGAGCTGGTCCTCTCTATAAATTAGTAAGACATGGTTTTTCCCTGTATGCATCCCAGGAAAATGAAATGTAATTTCTTACCTGGCTACGTTGCTGCTGCAATACACGTAGGTGAAGAAAAACAAACGGTAGTATAATTGCAGTAAGAACCACTCTTTTAGTTTTCTTCCATGCTGTAAACATAAAGTACTTGAGAAAACTCCCTGCTGTTCCTTCAGCTGCCTTTATACCCTGTGGTGGTTCACCCCTCCCCTTTCCCAGGTGATTGTGGGAAGGGTGGTGGGCAGGGCCCGGGGTATATGAGCCACAGCCTCTGGTGAGGGAGCTCACTTTCCTCCTGGGTTTCTCCAGTGTGGGTGCTTTAGTGTTCGTGCACTTAATTGTAAGTTTTGAGCTGTTTAAATCTTTTGGATAGGTATGTTTTGATATTTAAAGAAATGCAGATGTTTGTGGGAGGTAAGGCTTTTAGAACTCGATAAGGGTTGGTGGCATTTAAATTTGAAAGATCATTTGTGTCTAAACTTATATGTTTTTCCTTATCTAATACTGTATTGGAGGTTCAGGTGTGGTAAGATGGCTTGATAGTATGCTGTTCTGTTATTTTTTTCTTTTTAGTTTTAAGTATGTTTCTTTTTATTATTGGAATTCTCAACTTTATTGAATCTTAAAATTATTTTCATTAACTCTCTTGTGTAATCTGGAAGGTGTCGACATTAACTGTTAAGGGTATTGATAAGATGCGGTAGGGGTTAGGGTGAGTGTTCCGTATGCTTTTACGTATGGGAATTTATATATGCTGTTTCTTTAGGAAAAGAAGAGCGATACAAGTGGATAGTTAATATCCATAGACTTCTGTAAAACCCTGCGTAGCCTTGTGCAGAGCCGAGAGCCAAAAGCAATGGGAAAGGTCAGTAACATTAGTAGTATTTTGTAGATGTTAAGGGGATGAATGTAGCTGGCAGCTAGAGTGCTAGCTGAGAGTACATCCTAACGGTCTTCAGGTTTGTACGTGTATAGGGTGTAATGCTTGAGTTACCGTATGTCTTTTAACGGCAGGTGGTAGTTGGGCTCTACATGGTATTCCTACGTGGGAGCAAAACCTATGGATCGGTTAAGCTATTGCTGTGCATCCAGGTGACTTCCACCATGTCCTTTTTTTCCAGAGGCGGCGGAGGAGTTGTTCAGGGTGACAGAGGAAAGCCGGGGAAATGCTGTAAGAAGGTAGGCCGGTGTGTGGTATATAGAAGGAAGATGTGACTGACGGCTGAATGAGTCTGCAGTATGTTTTGGGGGGTTAGAAGGCGGTAGGAACGAGCCAAGTGTGAGCTGGACACGGGAGGGGAGTGGATCAAGGTGAGAGGTGATTGGTGTGCTGAAGTAGCGGTTCTTTCTGAGGTGTTGTGTTGATAGCGAAGGTAAAAGTGACCTGTGTTACTTGTGTGTTACAGGTGATGGGTGAGCCTCAAAGTGGCAGCTGGAACTGACAGAGGCTGGGCAGGCAAGCTGTCAAAGAAAAGATGTGTGAGAACGGGATTCGGCGTGGGTAGGTTGCTGTTGTGGGTAATATCGTAGCATGTATCTTCTTCCTTAAGTTCTTGCACATGCTCCATGTAGGCTTTGCGGGAGAGACACAGTGTGGTGATGAGACCTCAGCGAAGGCTACGGTAAGCGGTGATGGGTGGGCTGAAGCGTAGCGATTCGTCCCGAGGGGTCGCGTTGCAGGTGGTTGTGAGCAACATGCGTTTGGCTCTTGCAGGTGGTGGGCGAGCCGTATCTGAAGGATGGGCAGACCGAGACTCTCGGCCCCTTGAAAGCTAAGTTGAGGCAACGGTGCTGGGGAAGGGGTTGCGGGAGGGAGGGGTTTTAAAGATGGCGCAGCGGAGCGGGCTGTCCGGGAAGCGGTCCCCTTTGGGAGCAGGGAAAAGGAGCAGGTTCCTCTTCAATGTGACGGGAGCGTGTGCCGGGCAGGGCGGCTCCAGGCTGTGTGTGTTACTGTGCAGCGTGTGTGTTTTGTGTTGGGTGTCTCCGACCTTCCTCGGGTCTCGGTTGTTCTCTTTGTTCTTTAGGAGCCAGACAGGTGCCTCGGCAGCGTTACTAGGGCCCGGCGAGGCCCTAGTCGTGGGCTCGGCGCCCATCGGGCGCTTCTCTTTTGGCGTCGCAAGCTTCAGGCGTGGATCGTTTTGGCGTCTCGGACGGTCGTCTTGGGCGGCGTCGTTCCCGGCCGCGTGAGCGGCGCCGCTCTGTCGCTGTGAGTTTTTTGAGGACTGGCATTTCTTCCTCGCGTCCTTAGGCGGTTAGGTCTTGAAGCTGGGCTGCGTGCGCGTCTGTCGTCTCGGTTGTGAGAGGAAGCTCTTGTCACGGTCCGCGAAGCTGTTGGCGTTCTCTGGTGTTGCCGTAGGGCCTGCCGACGTCACCGTCGGGGTCCCGCAGGCGGTCTTGCCGGACGGGGGTTTCCGTCTGGGTGTCGCCGTTCTCTCCGAGAGCTGCCTCTCATCCTTCGGGGTCCGTTGCTTGTAGCGTTCTGCGTAGCGTTGTTCTGCGTTTGTCTTGGAGCCGCCCCGCCCGGGGATGTAGAGTCAGGGCGAGGTGGGTGGTGCTGGCATCTAGGGATGCGCCCAGGCTTTGCGGGGGTGGGGGAGGAGGGGAAGGAGTTTTGCAGCCGTCTCGGATCAACTGGCTGTTGTCGGTGGGTGAGGGAAGTAATTCCTGTTGGGTTTTGTGGGCCCCCAGGGAACAACCGTAGGTGTCTGTGGGAGGGAGCTAGAGTCTTAGCCGAGCAGGTAGCATGTCAAGGGTGTTCTGGCTTGTCTGTGTGCTGGGCTTAATGTTTGATGTATTGTGCTCATGTTTAAGAGCCGCCCTAGTTGGGCTGTCCAGGGGTGTTCCTGCATGCGATTGAGACCTGTGTCGTGTTTCAGCTGTCGCCGTGCATGCAGGTGACTTGTTTGACATCGGTTTGGCAGGTGCCGAGGGAGGAGTCGTGCAGGGTGATGGAGGACGGCGCTGTCAGCAGGTGAGTTGGTGTGCGATGTATCTAGAGGGAAGATGCGGCTGTTGGCTCTATGAGCCCATTATGGTGTTTTTCTTTGGGCGCGTGCGAGGAGCCGAGCGGGATCCGGGCACAGGAGGGGAATCGCACAGGGCGAGCGGTGACGGGTGGGCTGAAGCGTAGCGATTCGTCCTGAGGGGTCGCGTTGCAGGTGGTTGTGAACAACATGCGTTTGGCTCTTGCAGGTGGTGGGCGAGCCTCAAGGTGGCGACCGTATCTGATGGAGGCCAGGCAGGTGAGCTGTCGAGGAAAAGGTGCGTGTCTGAGATGGGGGGTTGGTGCGGGTATCCTGAGACTCCCGCAGCACCTGAGCGGGTCCTTTTTTTGCTTGGGTTCCTGCAGGTGCCGCACGCAGGCTTCGGAGGGGAGACGCCGCATGGCGACGAGAGGTCCGAGAGGTGAGGGGCTTGAAGGCCAGGCTGTTGTCTCAGAGCAAGGTGTCGTACGGCCACCCAATTGAAGCGTTTGTCTTTGGCGTTGCAGGTTGTGCGCCGGCTGCCTTTGGGCCTGCATGCGCGTTTGAGGTGAGCTGGGTCGCAGAGGGGAGGGGCGTGGGGCTGGTGTGGTTCGTTCTTCCTTTTTTGGCAGAGCGATGGTAACTTTGTGTATCCTGTGGTATCTCTAGGGGCTGCAGGGGGTGGCGTTCATCCTCGTCCGGAATGGGCACGGAGCAGCCGGGTGAGCGGAGCAGCTGGGCGCATCTGAGGTAGGCGGATGCAGCGGCCTAGGTCTTTGTAGAGCGATGGGATGCTGACTGACAGGGCTGTTGTGTGGGGCTTGTGATAGTTTTTGTTTTTCAGATGACGAAGAGGCAGCTGGTGACTGGAGGAGTGATGTGTGCTTGTCCTTCAGAAGGAAGGGAAGAGGGAGACTCTCGGCCCCTTGAAAGCTAAGTTGAGGCAACGGTGCTGGGGAAGGGGTTGGGGGAGCGAGGGGGGCACGGTTGGCTGTGGCAGGAAGGGGTTTTAAAGAGAGCGTAGGGGAGAGGGTTGTCTAGGAAGCGGTCCCCTTTGAGCAGGGGAATGGAGCGGGTTCCTCTGAAATATGACAGGAACGTGTGCCCTGGGCAGGGCGGTTCCAGGCTGTGCATGTTGTTGTGTAGTGCGTCTGTGTGTTTGGTGTTGGGTGTGTTTGACCTTCCTCGGGTCTCGGTTGTTCGTTCTTCCGTAGGATCGAGGCAGGTGCCTCGGCAGCGTTAGTAGGGCCCGGCGAGGCCCTAGTTGTGGGCACGGCGCCCATCGGGCGCTTCTCTTTTGGCGTCGCAAGCTTCCAGCGTGGATCGTTTTGGCGTCTCGGGTGGTTCTGGCCGGTGGTCTTGTGCCGCGCCGTTCCCGGCCGCGTGAGCGGCTCTGCTCGCTAGCTGTCGCTTTTAGGGAGTGGCGCTTCTTCCTTGCATCTTCAGGGGCTGAGGTCTTGATGGCGGGCTGCTTGTGCATCCATCTTGTCAGTTTTGAGAGGAAGCGCTTGTCCCCGCCCACGAAGGTCTCGTCGTTTTCTGGCGTGGTGCTAGGAGCACGCTAGGGTTCTGCGCGTGCTCTTCCCGGATGGAGGTTTTCTGTCTGTGCGTCGTCGCTCTCGCCGACCAACTTGGCTTGTTTTTTGAGGCGTGTTGTTGTTGGCGTTCTGTGTAGGGTTCGCCTGTGGTTGTGGTGTCTTGGCTTGGAGCTGCCCTGCCTGGGGGTGTAGAGTCAGGGCGAGGCGGCACAGAAGCCACAGCCTCTCATCGCTCATGTGTCAAAGTGCCTTGCTTCTTTGGGGGAAAAGATGTGTGGCCCTTTTAGATCGAGCGGCCGTTGTCAGTGGGTGAGAAGAAGAATTCCCATGGTGTTTTGTGGCCTCCCAGGGGATGATGGTAGCTGTCTGGGAGAGGGAGCTCCTGCTTCAGCGGAGCAGAGAGCATCTCAGGGGCATTCCGGCTTGGATGTGGGTCGGGCGTAATGCTTGGTGTACGGTGTTTAGATGGCAGAGCAGGCCTAGCTGGGCTCTCGATGGGCTTGCTACCTGGGAACAAGGCCTGTGGAATGGCTAAGCTATTGCTGTTCATTGAGGGGACTTGTTTGGTATTTTTGCAGATGCCGAGGGAGGAGTCGTGCAGGGCGACGGAGGAGGGCCGAGGATAGCGCTGTAAGCAGGTGAGTTGGTGCGTGGTGTATGTAGAAGGAAGTGGTGATTGATGGCTCTGTGAGTGCAATATGGCATTAATATTTGAGGGTGCATGTGGTGGGCCAAGCGGGATCCGGGCACCGGAGGGGAACTGCACGGGGTGAGCAATGTTAGGTGCGCTGAAGTAGCGATGTGTCTCTTTGGGGCTTTGCAGTTAGAGTCATGAATAACCCCTGTTTGGGTCTTGCAGGTGGTGGTCGAGCTTGAACATGGCAGTTGGATCTGATGGCGTCCAGGTAGGTGAGCTGGTGAGGAAAAGGTGCGAGTCTTAAACGGGGATTGGTGTGGGTAGCTTGTCAGTTCTGCAGCCTCTCAGCAGGTGCCTTTCTGCTTGGATTTTTGCAGGTGCCGCAATCAGCCTTCAGAGGGGAGACGACGCATGGCGACGAGGGGTCCGAGAAGGTGAGGCGATTGTGGTCAAGGCGGTGGTTCCGTACCAAGGTGTTGTGCGGCAAGCGGGTTGAAGCATTTCTGTTTGGTTTTTTAGATGGTGTGCGGCTGCCCTTGGGACTGGATGCGCGTTTGAGGTGAGCTGGGTTGCAGGGAGGAGGGGCGTGGGGCTGGGGAGAACTTCCTTTGGAAGGGCAGTGGTAACATGGTCTCCTGGTATCCCTAGGGGCCACAAGGGAGGACAACAGTGTGAGTTGGGCACGGCCACAGAGCAAGTGAGCAGAGCAGCTGGGCGCATCTGAGGTAGACGGATGCAGCGGCCTAGGTCTTTGTAGAGCGACGGGATGCTGACTGACAGGGCTGTTGTGTGGGGCTTGTGATTGTTTTTGTTTTTCAGATGACGAAGAGGCAGCTGGTGACTGGAGGAGTGACGTGTGCTTGTCCTTCAGAAGGAAGGGAAGAGGGAGACTCTCGGCCCCTTGAAAGCTAAGTTGAGGCAACGGTGCTGGGGAAGGGGTTGGGGGAGCGAGGGGGGCACGGTTGGCTGTGGCAGGAAGGAGTTTTAAAGAGAGCGTAGGGGAGAGGGTTGTCTAGGAAGCGGTCCCCTTTGAGCAGGGGAATGGAGCGGGTTCCTCTGAAATATGACAGGAACGTGTGCCCTGGGCAGGGCGGTTCCAGGCTGTGCATGTTGTTGTGTAGTGCGTCTGTGTGTTTGGTGTTGGGTGTGTTTGCCCTTCCTCGGGTCTCGGTTGTTCGTTCTTCCGTAGGATCGAGGCAGGTGCCTCGGCAGCGTTAGTAGGGCCCGGCGAGGCCCTAGTTGTGGGCTCGGCGCCCATCGGGCGCTTCTCTTTTGGCGTCGCAAGCTTCCAGCGTGGATCGTTTTGGCGTCTCGGGTGGTTCTGGCCGGTGGTCTTGTGCCGCGCCGTTCCCGGCCGCGTGAGCGGCTCTGCTCGCTAGCTGTCGCTTTTAGGGAGTGGCGCTTCTTCCTTGCATCTTCAGGGGCTGAGGTCTTGAAGGCGGGCTGCTTGTGCATCCATCTTGTCAGTTTTGAGAGGAAGCGCTTGTCCCCGCCCACGAAGGTCTCGTCGTTTTCTGGCGTGGTGCTAGGAGCACGCTAGGGTTCTGCGCGTGCTCTTCCCGGATGGAGGTTTTCTGTCTGTGCGTCGTCGCTCTCGCCGACCAACTTGGCTTGTTTTTTAAGACGTGTTGTTGTTGGCGTTCTGTGTAGAGTTCGCCTGTGGTTGTGGTGTCTTGGCTTGGAGCTGCCCTGCCTGGGGGTGTAGAGTCAGGGCGAGGCGGCACAGAAGCCACAGCCTCTCATCGCTCATGTGTCAAAGTGCCTTGCTTCTTTGGGGGAAAAGATGTGTGGCCCTCTTAGATCGAGCGGCCGTTGTCAGTGGGTGAGAAGAAGAATTCCCATGGTGTTTTGTGGCCTCCCAGGGGATGACGGTAGCTGTCTGGGAGAGGGAGCTCCTGCTTCAGCGGAGCAGAGAGCATCTCAGGGGCATTCCGGCTTGGATGTGGGTCGGGCGTAATGCTTGGTCTACGGTGCTTAGATGGCAGAGCAGGCCTAGCTGGGCTCTCGATGGGCTTGCTACCTGGGAACAAGGCCTGTGGAATGGCTAAGCTATTGCTGTTCATTGAGGGGACTTGTTTGATATTTTTGCAGATGCCGAGGGAGGAGTCGTGCAGGGCGACGGAGGAGGGCCAAGGATAGCGCTGTAAGCAGGTGAGTTGGTGCGTGGTGTATGTAGAGGGAAGTGGTGACTGATGGCTCTGTGAGTGCGATATGGCATTAATATTTGAGGGTGCATGTGGTGGGCCAAGCGGGATCCGGGCACCGGAGGGGAACTGCACGGGGTGGGCAATGTTAGGTGCGCTGAAGTAGCGATGTGTCTCTTTGGGGCTTTGCAGTTAGAGTCATGAACAACCCCTGTTTGGGTCTTGCAGGTGGTGGTCGAGCTTGAACATGGCAGTTGGATCTGATGGCGTCCAGGTAGGTGAGCTGGTGAGGAAAAGGTGCAAGTCTTAAACGGGGATTGGTGTGGGTAGCTTGTCAGTTCTGCAGCCTCTCAGCAGGTGCCTTTCTGCTTGGATTTTTGCAGGTGCCGCAATCAGCCTTCAGAGGGGAGACGACGCATGGCGACGAGGGGTCCGAGAAGGTGAGGCGATTGTGGTCAAGGCGGTGGTTCCGTACCAAGGTGTTGTGCGGCAAGCGGGTTGAAGCATTTCTGTTTGGTTTTTTAGATGGTGTGCGGCTGCCCTTGGGACTGGATGCGCGTTTGAGGTGAGCTGGGTTGCAGGGAGGAGGGGCGTGGGGCTGGGGAGAACTTCCTTTGGAAGGGCAGTGGTAACATGGTCTCCTGGTATCCCTAGGGGCCACAAGGGAGGACAACAGTGTGAGTTGGGCACGGCCACAGAGCAAGTGAGCAGAGCAGCTGGGCGCATCTGAGGTAGACGGATGCAGCGGCCTAGGTCTTTGTAGAGCGACGGGATGCTGACTGACAGGGCTGTTGTGTGGGGCTTGTGATTGTTTTTGTTTTTCAGATGACGAAGAGGCAGCTGGTGACTGGAGGAGTGACGTGTGCTTGTCCTTCAGAAGGAAGGGAAGAGGGAGACTCTCGGCCCCTTGAAAGCTAAGTTGAGGCAACGGTGCTGGGGAAGGGGTTGGGGGAGCGAGGGGGGCACGGTTGGCTGTGGCAGGAAGGAGTTTTAAAGAGAGCGTAGGGGAGAGGGTTGTCTAGGAAGCGGTCCCCTTTGAGCAGGGGAATGGAGCGGGTTCCTCTGAAATATGACAGGAACGTGTGCCCTGGGCAGGCTGTGCATGTTGTTGTGTAGTGCGTCTGTGTGTTTGGTGTTGGGTGTGTTTGACCTTCCTCGGGTCTCGGTTGTTCGTTCTTCCGTAGGATCGAGGCAGGTGCCTCGGCAGCGTTAGTAGGGCCCGGCGAGGCCCTAGTTGTGGGCTCGGCGCCCATCGGGCGCTTCTCTTTTGGCGTCGCAAGCTTCCAGCGTGGATCGTTTTGGCGTCTCGGGTGGTTCTGGCCGGTGGTCTTGTGCCGCGCCGTTCCCGGCCGCGTGAGCGGCTCTGCTCGCTAGCTGTCGCTTTTAGGGAGTGGCGCTTCTTCCTTGCATCTTCAGGGGCTGAGGTCTTGAAGGCGGGCTGCTTGTGCATCCATCTTGTCAGTTTTGAGAGGAAGCGCTTGTCCCCGCCCACGAAGGTCTCATCGTTTTCTGGCGTGGTGCTAGGAGCACGCTAGGGTTCTGCGCGTGCTCTTCCCGGATGGAGGTTTTCTGTCTGTGCGTCGTCGCTCTCGCCGACCAACTTGGCTTGTTTTTTAAGACGTGTTGTTGTTGGCGTTCTGTGTAGGGTTCGCCTGTGGTTGTGGTGTCTTGGCTGGGAGCCGCCCTGCCCGGGGGTGTCGAGTCAGGGCAAGGTGGCACAGGAACGATGAGAGGCTATGGCTTATGTGTCAAAGTGCTTTGCTTCTTTGGGGGAAATGATGTGTGGCCCTCTTAGATCGAGCGGCCGTTGTCAGTGGGTGAGAAGAAGAATTCCCATGGTGTTTTGTGGCTTCCCAGGGGATGACGGTAGCTGTCTGGGAGAGGGAGCTCCTGCTTCAGCGGAGCAGAGAGCATCTCAAGGGCATTCCGGCTTGGATGTGGGTCGGGCGTAATGCTTGGTCTACGGTGTTTAGATGGCAGAGCAGGCCTAGCTGGGCTCTCGATGGGCTTGCTACCTGGGAACAAGGCCTGTGGAATGGCTAAGCTATTGCTGTTCATTGAGGGGACTTGTTTGGTATTTTTGCAGATGCCGAGGGAGGAGTCGTGCAGGGCGACGGAGGAGGGCCGAGGATAGCGCTGTAAGCAGGTGAGTTGGTGCGTGGTGTATGTAGAAGGAAATGGTGACTGATGGCTCTGTGAGTGCGATATGGCATTAATATTTGAGGGTGCATGTGGTGGGCCAAGCGGGATCCGGGCACCGGAGGGGAACTGCACGGGGTGGGCAATGTTAGGTGCGCTGAAGTAGCGATGTGTCTCTTTGGGGCTTTGCAGTTAGAGTCATGAACAACCCCTGTTTGGGTCTTGCAGGTGGTGGTCGAGCTTGAACATGGCAGTTGGATCTGATGGCGTCCAGGTAGGTGAGCTGGTGAGGAAAAGGTGCAAGTCTTAAACGGGGATTGGTGTGGGTAGCTTGTCAGTTCTGCAGCCTCTCAGCAGGTGCCTTTCTGCTTGGATTTTTGCAGGTGCCGCAATCAGCCTTCAGAGGGGAGACGACGCATGGCGACGAGGGGTCCGAGAAGGTGAGGCGATTGTGGTCAAGGCGGTGGTTCCGTACCAAGGTGTTGTGCGGCAAGCGGGTTGAAGCATTTCTGTTTGGTTTTTTAGATGGTGTGCGGCTGCCCTTGGGACTGGATGCGCGTTTGAGGTGAGCTGGGTTGCAGGGAGGAGGGGCGTGGGGCTGGGGAGAACTTCCTTTGGAAGGGCAGTGGTAACATGGTCTCCTGGTATCCCTAGGGGCCACAAGGGAGGACAACAGTGTGAGTTGGGCACGGCCACAGAGCAAGTGAGCAGAGCAGCTGGGCGCATCTGAGGTAGACGGATGCAGCGGCCTAGGTCTTTGTAGAGCGACGGGATGCTGACTGACAGGGCTGTTGTGTGGGGCTTGTGATAGTTTTTGTTTTTCAGATGACGAAGAGGCAGCTGGTGACTGGAGGAGTGACGTGTGCTTGTCCTTCAGAAGGAAGGGAAGAGGGAGACTCTCGGCCCCTTGAAAGCTAAGTTGAGGCAACGGTGCTGGGGAAGGGGTTGGGGGAGCGAGGGGGGCACGGTTGGCTGTGGCAGGAAGGGGTTTTAAAGAGAGCGTAGGGGAGAGGGTTGTCTAGGAAGCGGTCCCCTTTGAGCAGGGGAATGGAGCGGGTTCCTCTGAAATATGACAGGAACGTGTGCCCTGGGCAGGGCGGTTCCAGGCTGTGCATGTTGTTGTGTAGTGCGTCTGTGTGTTTGGTGTTGGGTGTGTTTGCCCTTCCTCGGGTCTCGGTTGTTCGTTCTTCCGTAGGATCGAGGCAGGTGCCTCGGCAGCGTTAGTAGGGCCCGGCGAGGCCCTAGTTGTGGGCTCGGCGCCCATCGGGCGCTTCTCTTTTGGCGTCGCAAGCTTCCAGCGTGGATCGTTTTGGCGTCTCGGGTGGTTCTGGCCGGTGGTCTTGTGCCGCGCCGTTCCCGGCCGCGTGAGCGGCTCTGCTCGCTAGCTGTCGCTTTTAGGGAGTGGCGCTTCTTCCTTGCATCTTCAGGGGCTGAGGTCTTGAAGGCGGGCTGCTTGTGCATCCATCTTGTCAGTTTTGAGAGGAAGCGCTTGTCCCCGCCCACGAAGGTCTCATCGTTTTCTGGCGTGGCGCTAGGAGCACGCTAGGGTTCTGCGCGTGCTCTTCCCGGATGGAGGTTTTCTGTCCGTGCGTCGTCGCTCTCGCCGACCAGCTTGGCTTGTTTTTTGAGGCGTGTTGTTGTTGGCGTTCTGTGTAGGGTTCGCCTGTGGTTGTGGTGTCTTGGCTTGGAGCCGCCCTGCCTGGGGGTGTCGAGTCAGGGCAAGGTGATACAGGAGCGTTTGAGGTGAACTGGGTTGCAGAGAAGGGGGTGGTGTAGCTGGTGATTTTTTTAGGAATTGCAGTGGCAACTCTGTGCTTTTATCTCCAGGGGGCCGCAAAGGATGGTGACCATCCAAGTCCAGCACGGGTAAGGAGCAAGTGAGAGGACAAGCCAGGTGCATGTGAGGTGGGGGATGTTGCGCGGTAGGTCCTTGTGGAGCGATGTGATTGTGACATCGCTATTGAGTGTGAATTGTTGTGGTCTTTTTTTTTAGGTGAAGGTATATGTGTTCCTCCCTCTGGTAACCATCATCTTTGGGTGACTGCACGCTACTAAATTTCCTCCGACACTTGTACGGTTGAATTCACGTACTGTTGTATTGGTGTATGTATATGTCTGCACAGATTCCTCCAGCTCTTGTTTGTTGGAACATATCTATGTAGTTTCCATTGTGCAGTTCTTTATCGTTGTGTATCTGTATAGCTGTCCTGTGTGACTCGTGTGGCTGAGTGTGTGTACCTAGGCACTTACCTCCGCTGTCTTGTACGGTTGCACATATGTAGTGCTTGTTGTACCCTGTTTGCCTGTTGTAGGTGAGTGAATGTCCATAGTTAATCTACCACTGCGGCGTGGCGGAAGTATCCGCCCGTGTACATCATTGCTGCGTGTGATCGATTAGAGCCGGTGTGGTATCGTTGGATGTACATTCACACATCCTTGCGTAGTGAGGTTGAGTGAATGCGGAAGTCAATATTGGCTGCCTGTGTTCTATGGGTGAATGTAGTTTGAAATGAACCAGGGCCATGGGTAGTTACATATATTTTGTAGAAACTGTCTTTGATAGGGTTGTGCAGTGTGGGGTGTTCACGGTGTTTTGAGGGTTGGGTTTGGTGGTGGTAACTAACAGCAAACTTGTTACTCCTGTGGAAAAACAAAAATCAGAATAAAAAAACCCCAGCTGGGGATTTTTTTTTTTCTCCCCCGGCTGGGGTTTTTTTTCCCCGGTCCCGGCCACTCTGCGAGGCGACGTTCATCGCCAACGTTTGGGCGGAGGTCAGACTCTGGGACGGGGTTTTGGCAGGCAGGGCAATTTTTTGAGGCACCTGGGAGCGGAGTTCCCAGGGAGTGCCGGAGGAGCAGGGCGACAGGCGGCGGACCGGCTCGGTGGAGAGGAAGGGGCGATGGACCCGGCGGGCGGATGAGCGGTCTGTTTGAAACCTTTGTGAGGTTGCCGGGTTGAATGCGTGCTTCGGTAGGGTTGTGAGGCTTGGTGATATGGGTTTTTTGCAGGCAGGGCTCTTTCTTGAGGCCCTGGGTTGTGTGGGTGAATGTAGGTATGGGACTACATGCGTCCCTGGTATGTGGCAGTCCTTTGCATCTACCTCCTTTGATAGGGTTGTGCGGCGTGGGGTGTTCACGGTGTTTTGAGGGTTGGGTTTGGTGGTGGTAGCTAACAGCAAACTTTGTCCACAGGAGTAAAAATAAAATTAGAATAAAAAAACCCCAGCTGGGGGATTTTTTTTTTCCTCCCCCGGCTGGGGTTTTTTTTCCCCGGTCCCGGCCACTCTGCGAGGCGACGTTCATCGCCAATGTTTGGGCGGAGGTCAGGCTCTGGGACGGGGTTTTGGCA
>NW_026990489.1:0-7500 GCF_963921805.1 Phalacrocorax carbo
CCTAACCCTAACCCTAACCCTAACCCTAACCCTAACCCTAACCCTAACCCTAACCCTAACCCTAACCCTAACCCTAACCCTAACCCTAACCCTAACCCTAACCCTAACCCTAACCCTAACCCTAACCCTAACCCTAACCCTAACCCTAACCCTAACCCTAACCCTAACCCTAACCCTAACCCTAACCCTAACCCTAACCCTAACCCTAACCCTAACCCTAACCCTAACCCTAACCCTAACCCTAACCCTAACCCTAACCCTAACCCTAACCCTAACCCTAACCCTAACCCTAACCCTAACCCTAACCCTAACCCTAACCCTAACCCTAACCCTAACCCTAACCCTAACCCTAACCCTAACCCTAACCCTAACCCTAACCCTAACCCTAACCCTAACCCTAACCCTAACCCTAACCCTAACCCTAACCCTAACCCTAACCCTAACCCTAACCCTAACCCTAACCCTAACCCTAACCCTAACCCTAACCCTAACCCTAACCCTAACCCTAACCCTAACCCTAACCCTAACCCTAACCCTAACCCTAACCCTAACCCTAACCCTAACCCTAACCCTAACCCTAACCCTAACCCTAACCCTAACCCTAACCCTAACCCTAACCCTAACCCTAACCCTAACCCTAACCCTAACCCTAACCCTAACCCTAACCCTAACCCTAACCCTAACCCTAACCCTAACCCTAACCCTAACCCTAACCCTAACCCTAACCCTAACCCTAACCCTAACCCTAACCCTAACCCTAACCCTAACCCTAACCCTAACCCTAACCCTAACCCTAACCCTAACCCTAACCCTAACCCTAACCCTAACCCTAACCCTAACCCTAACCCTAACCCTAACCCTAACCCTAACCCTAACCCTAACCCTAACCCTAACCCTAACCCTAACCCTAACCCTAACCCTAACCCTAACCCTAACCCTAACCCTAACCCTAACCCTAACCCTAACCCTAACCCTAACCCTAACCCTAACCCTAACCCTAACCCTAACCCTAACCCTAACCCTAACCCTAACCCTAACCCTAACCCTAACCCTAACCCTAACCCTAACCCTAACCCTAACCCTAACCCTAACCCTAACCCTAACCCTAACCCTAACCCTAACCCTAACCCTAACCCTAACCCTAACCCTAACCCTAACCCTAACCCTAACCCTAACCCTAACCCTAACCCTAACCCTAACCCTAACCCTAACCCTAACCCTAACCCTAACCCTAACCCTAACCCTAACCCTAACCCTAACCCTAACCCTAACCCTAACCCTAACCCTAACCCTAACCCTAACCCTAACCCTAACCCTAACCCTAACCCTAACCCTAACCCTAACCCTAACCCTAACCCTAACCCTAACCCTAACCCTAACCCTAACCCTAACCCTAACCCTAACCCTAACCCTAACCCTAACCCTAACCCTAACCCTAACCCTAACCCTAACCCTAACCCTAACCCTAACCCTAACCCTAACCCTAACCCTAACCCTAACCCTAACCCTAACCCTAACCCTAACCCTAACCCTAACCCTAACCCTAACCCTAACCCTAACCCTAACCCTAACCCTAACCCTAACCCTAACCCTAACCCTAACCCTAACCCTAACCCTAACCCTAACCCTAACCCTAACCCTAACCCTAACCCTAACCCTAACCCTAACCCTAACCCTAACCCTAACCCTAACCCTAACCCTAACCCTAACCCTAACCCTAACCCTAACCCTAACCCTAACCCTAACCCTAACCCTAACCCTAACCCTAACCCTAACCCTAACCCTAACCCTAACCCTAACCCTAACCCTAACCCTAACCCTAACCCTAACCCTAACCCTAACCCTAACCCTAACCCTAACCCTAACCCTAACCCTAACCCTAACCCTAACCCTAACCCTAACCCTAACCCTAACCCTAACCCTAACCCTAACCCTAACCCTAACCCTAACCCTAACCCTAACCCTAACCCTAACCCTAACCCTAACCCTAACCCTAACCCTAACCCTAACCCTAACCCTAACCCTAACCCTAACCCTAACCCTAACCCTAACCCTAACCCTAACCCTAACCCTAACCCTAACCCTAACCCTAACCCTAACCCTAACCCTAACCCTAACCCTAACCCTAACCCTAACCCTAACCCTAACCCTAACCCTAACCCTAACCCTAACCCTAACCCTAACCCTAACCCTAACCCTAACCCTAACCCTAACCCTAACCCTAACCCTAACCCTAACCCTAACCCTAACCCTAACCCTAACCCTAACCCTAACCCTAACCCTAACCCTAACCCTAACCCTAACCCTAACCCTAACCCTAACCCTAACCCTAACCCTAACCCTAACCCTAACCCTAACCCTAACCCTAACCCTAACCCTAACCCTAACCCTAACCCTAACCCTAACCCTAACCCTAACCCTAACCCTAACCCTAACCCTAACCCTAACCCTAACCCTAACCCTAACCCTAACCCTAACCCTAACCCTAACCCTAACCCTAACCCTAACCCTAACCCTAACCCTAACCCTAACCCTAACCCTAACCCTAACCCTAACCCTAACCCTAACCCTAACCCTAACCCTAACCCTAACCCTAACCCTAACCCTAACCCTAACCCTAACCCTAACCCTAACCCTAACCCTAACCCTAACCCTAACCCTAACCCTAACCCTAACCCTAACCCTAACCCTAACCCTAACCCTAACCCTAACCCTAACCCTAACCCTAACCCTAACCCTAACCCTAACCCTAACCCTAACCCTAACCCTAACCCTAACCCTAACCCTAACCCTAACCCTAACCCTAACCCTAACCCTAACCCTAACCCTAACCCTAACCCTAACCCTAACCCTAACCCTAACCCTAACCCTAACCCTAACCCTAACCCTAACCCTAACCCTAACCCTAACCCTAACCCTAACCCTAACCCTAACCCTAACCCTAACCCTAACCCTAACCCTAACCCTAACCCTAACCCTAACCCTAACCCTAACCCTAACCCTAACCCTAACCCTAACCCTAACCCTAACCCTAACCCTAACCCTAACCCTAACCCTAACCCTAACCCTAACCCTAACCCTAACCCTAACCCTAACCCTAACCCTAACCCTAACCCTAACCCTAACCCTAACCCTAACCCTAACCCTAACCCTAACCCTAACCCTAACCCTAACCCTAACCCTAACCCTAACCCTAACCCTAACCCTAACCCTAACCCTAACCCTAACCCTAACCCTAACCCTAACCCTAACCCTAACCCTAACCCTAACCCTAACCCTAACCCTAACCCTAACCCTAACCCTAACCCTAACCCTAACCCTAACCCTAACCCTAACCCTAACCCTAACCCTAACCCTAACCCTAACCCTAACCCTAACCCTAACCCTAACCCTAACCCTAACCCTAACCCTAACCCTAACCCTAACCCTAACCCTAACCCTAACCCTAACCCTAACCCTAACCCTAACCCTAACCCTAACCCTAACCCTAACCCTAACCCTAACCCTAACCCTAACCCTAACCCTAACCCTAACCCTAACCCTAACCCTAACCCTAACCCTAACCCTAACCCTAACCCTAACCCTAACCCTAACCCTAACCCTAACCCTAACCCTAACCCTAACCCTAACCCTAACCCTAACCCTAACCCTAACCCTAACCCTAACCCTAACCCTAACCCTAACCCTAACCCTAACCCTAACCCTAACCCTAACCCTAACCCTAACCCTAACCCTAACCCTAACCCTAACCCTAACCCTAACCCTAACCCTAACCCTAACCCTAACCCTAACCCTAACCCTAACCCTAACCCTAACCCTAACCCTAACCCTAACCCTAACCCTAACCCTAACCCTAACCCTAACCCTAACCCTAACCCTAACCCTAACCCTAACCCTAACCCTAACCCTAACCCTAACCCTAACCCTAACCCTAACCCTAACCCTAACCCTAACCCTAACCCTAACCCTAACCCTAACCCTAACCCTAACCCTAACCCTAACCCTAACCCTAACCCTAACCCTAACCCTAACCCTAACCCTAACCCTAACCCTAACCCTAACCCTAACCCTAACCCTAACCCTAACCCTAACCCTAACCCTAACCCTAACCCTAACCCTAACCCTAACCCTAACCCTAACCCTAACCCTAACCCTAACCCTAACCCTAACCCTAACCCTAACCCTAACCCTAACCCTAACCCTAACCCTAACCCTAACCCTAACCCTAACCCTAACCCTAACCCTAACCCTAACCCTAACCCTAACCCTAACCCTAACCCTAACCCTAACCCTAACCCTAACCCTAACCCTAACCCTAACCCTAACCCTAACCCTAACCCTAACCCTAACCCTAACCCTAACCCTAACCCTAACCCTAACCCTAACCCTAACCCTAACCCTAACCCTAACCCTAACCCTAACCCTAACCCTAACCCTAACCCTAACCCTAACCCTAACCCTAACCCTAACCCTAACCCTAACCCTAACCCTAACCCTAACCCTAACCCTAACCCTAACCCTAACCCTAACCCTAACCCTAACCCTAACCCTAACCCTAACCCTAACCCTAACCCTAACCCTAACCCTAACCCTAACCCTAACCCTAACCCTAACCCTAACCCTAACCCTAACCCTAACCCTAACCCTAACCCTAACCCTAACCCTAACCCTAACCCTAACCCTAACCCTAACCCTAACCCTAACCCTAACCCTAACCCTAACCCTAACCCTAACCCTAACCCTAACCCTAACCCTAACCCTAACCCTAACCCTAACCCTAACCCTAACCCTAACCCTAACCCTAACCCTAACCCTAACCCTAACCCTAACCCTAACCCTAACCCTAACCCTAACCCTAACCCTAACCTCCTAACCCTAACCCTAACCCTAACCCTAACCCTAACCCTAACCCTAACCCTAACCCTAACCCTAACCCTAACCCTAACCCTAACCCTAACCCTAACCCTAACCCTAACCCTAACCCTAACCCTAACCCTAACCCTAACCCTAACCCTAACCCTAACCCTAACCCTAACCCTAACCCTAACCCTAACCCTAACCCTAACCCTAACCCTAACCCTAACCCTAACCCTAACCCTAACCCTAACCCTAACCCTAACCCTAACCCTAACCCTAACCCTAACCCTAACCCTAACCCTAACCCTAACCCTAACCCTAACCCTAACCCTAACCCTAACCCTAACCCTAACCCTAACCCTAACCCTAACCCTAACCCTAACCCTAACCCTAACCCTAACCCTAACCCTAACCCTAACCCTAACCCTAACCCTAACCCTAACCCTAACCCTAACCCTAACCCTAACCCTAACCCTAACCCTAACCCTAACCCTAACCCTAACCCTAACCCTAACCCTAACCCTAACCCTAACCCTAACCCTAACCCTAACCCTAACCCTAACCCTAACCCTAACCCTAACCCTAACCCTAACCCTAACCCTAACCCTAACCCTAACCCTAACCCTAACCCTAACCCTAACCCTAACCCTAACCCTAACCCTAACCCTAACCCTAACCCTAACCCTAACCCTAACCCTAACCCTAACCCTAACCCTAACCCTAACCCTAACCCTAACCCTAACCCTAACCCTAACCCTAACCCTAACCCTAACCCTAACCCTAACCCTAACCCTAACCCTAACCCTAACCCTAACCCTAACCCTAACCCTAACCCTAACCCTAACCCTAACCCTAACCCTAACCCTAACCCTAACCCTAACCCTAACCCTAACCCTAACCCTAACCCTAACCCTAACCCTAACCCTAACCCTAACCCTAACCCTAACCCTAACCCTAACCCTAACCCTAACCCTAACCCTAACCCTAACCCTAACCCTAACCCTAACCCTAACCCTAACCCTAACCCTAACCCTAACCCTAACCCTAACCCTAACCCTAACCCTAACCCTAACCCTAACCCTAACCCTAACCCTAACCCTAACCCTAACCCTAACCCTAACCCTAACCCTAACCCTAACCCTAACCCTAACCCTAACCCTAACCCTAACCCTAACCCTAACCCTAACCCTAACCCTAACCCTAACCCTAACCCTAACCCTAACCCTAACCCTAACCCTAACCCTAACCCTAACCCTAACCCTAACCCTAACCCTAACCCTAACCCTAACCCTAACCCTAACCCTAACCCTAACCCTAACCCTAACCCTAACCCTAACCCTAACCCTAACCCTAACCCTAACCCTAACCCTAACCCTAACCCTAACCCTAACCCTAACCCTAACCCTAACCCTAACCCTAACCCTAACCCTAACCCTAACCCTAACCCTAACCCTAACCCTAACCCTAACCCTAACCCTAACCCTAACCCTAACCCTAACCCTAACCCTAACCCTAACCCTAACCCTAACCCTAACCCTAACCCTAACCCTAACCCTAACCCTAACCCTAACCCTAACCCTAACCCTAACCCTAACCCTAACCCTAACCCTAACCCTAACCCTAACCCTAACCCTAACCCTAACCCTAACCCTAACCCTAACCCTAACCCTAACCCTAACCCTAACCCTAACCCTAACCCTAACCCTAACCCTAACCCTAACCCTAACCCTAACCCTAACCCTAACCCTAACCCTAACCCTAACCCTAACCCTAACCCTAACCCTAACCCTAACCCTAACCCTAACCCTAACCCTAACCCTAACCCTAACCCTAACCCTAACCCTAACCCTAACCCTAACCCTAACCCTAACCCTAACCCTAACCCTAACCCTAACCCTAACCCTAACCCTAACCCTAACCCTAACCCTAACCCTAACCCTAACCCTAACCCTAACCCTAACCCTAACCCTAACCCTAACCCTAACCCTAACCCTAACCCTAACCCTAACCCTAACCCTAACCCTAACCCTAACCCTAACCCTAACCCTAACCCTAACCCTAACCCTAACCCTAACCCTAACCCTAACCCTAACCCTAACCCTAACCCTAACCCTAACCCTAACCCTAACCCTAACCCTAACCCTAACCCTAACCCTAACCCTAACCCTAACCCTAACCCTAACCCTAACCCTAACCCTAACCCTAACCCTAACCCTAACCCTAACCCTAACCCTAACCCTAACCCTAACCCTAACCCTAACCCTAACCCTAACCCTAACCCTAACCCTAACCCTAACCCTAACCCTAACCCTAACCCTAACCCTAACCCTAACCCTAACCCTAACCCTAACCCTAACCCTAACCCTAACCCTAACCCTAACCCTAACCCTAACCCTAACCCTAACCCTAACCCTAACCCTAACCCTAACCCTAACCCTAACCCTAACCCTAACCCTAACCCTAACCCTAACCCTAACCCTAACCCTAACCCTAACCCTAACCCTAACCCTAACCCTAACCCTAACCCTAACCCTAACCCTAACCCTAACCCTAACCCTAACCCTAACCCTAACCCTAACCCTAACCCTAACCCTAACCCTAACCCTAACCCTAACCCTAACCCTAACCCTAACCCTAACCCTA